>NC_142878.1:27274924-27575454 GCF_051225735.1 Oryctolagus cuniculus | reverse complement strand
CCCCACTTCCGCGGGGGAGCGGCACACTGCCGGCCGGCTCTCTCGGGGGCTGCACAGGTGTTCCTTCAGATAGATGTTCCTGGTGCATGTTGTCTGCCTCCTCCTTTATAGTCCTTTTACACCAATCCCAACTCTGCTACCCACACGCCAAGTACGCAGCTCTCCTCCAATCAGGAGCAGGTCCTACAGTTTATTGGTTGAACTGGAGGCAGCTGTGTAGAAGCTGTTTCCTCCTCTCCCAGTGCCATATTTTAGGAGAGGAGATGCATAGAATAAGTCTTAATTCCAGTAACTTAGTCTAGTCCGAGTTGCTCCCAGTTGCTCCCCACATTCTTGAAAGAAACATCAGATAATTTTCAGAGATCTTAAATTAGGCTCACAGCTAATAACTGATCAGAGACCCTACAGGCTAGGAGAGAATGGCGAGACAAGATATATTTTAAGTCTTAAGAGAGGCCAGCGCCGCAGCTCAATAGGCTAGTCCTCCACCTAGTGGCACTGGCACACTGGGTAGTCCCGGTCGGGGTGCCGGATTCTTTCCCGGTTGCCCCTCTTTCAGGTCAGCTCTCTGCTGTGGCCAGGGAAGGCAGTGGAGGATGGCCCAAGTGCTTGGGCCCTGCACCCCATGGGAGATGAGGAGAAGCACCTGGCTCCTGCCTTCGGATCAGCGCAGTGCACTGGCCGCAGCGCACCAGCCGCGGCGGCCATTGGAGGGTGAACCAATGGCAGAGGAAGACCTTTCTCTCTGTCTCTCTCTCTCTCACTATCCACTCTGCCTGTTAAAAAAAAAAAGTCTTAAGAGAAAAAACTGTCCACTGTCACCTGAATAGCTCTCATTTATGAACGAAATAAAGACCTTCCATAACGAACAGAAATTAAAGGAATTTGTAACCACTCATCGAGCTTTACAAAAGATGCTAAAGGATGTGCTACACATAGAAAGATGGTCATCATTACTGAAAGAAGGAGAAAGCAGAAAATCTCCCAGTAAATGTACAAAGGGAATCCAAAGCAAACAATAGGAATATTTATGGAAAAATGGTAAGGACAAGTCCTTACTCAGCAATAGTCACCTTGAATGTAAATGGCCCCAATTCTCCAGTTAAAAGATACAGATGGGCTGAATGGATTAAAGAACAAAACCATCTATTTGCTGCCTACAAGAAACACATCATATCAAGAAAGATGCATACAGAATGAAAGTGAAAAGATGGAAAAAGATATTCCATGGTAATAGAAACCAAAAAAGAGCTGGTGTAGCCACCCTAATATTGGACAAAATATGTTTTATCACAAAAACTGTTAAAAGAGACATAGAAGGTCATCATGTAATGATTAAGGGATCAATCCAACAGGAGGATGTAACTATTATAAACATATATGCACCCAATTACAGGGCACCTGGCAATTTAAAAAAATGTTAAGGGATTTAAAGGTAGACATAGACTCCAATACAATAGTAATGGAGGATTTCAATATCCCACTTTCAGCAATGGACAGATCAACTAAACAGAAAATCAGCAAGGAAACAACAGACTTAATAGACACTATAGACAAAATGGACCTAACAGATATCTATAGTACTTTTTATCCTACAGCCACAGAATACACATTCTTCTCACCAGTACATGGAACTTTTTCTAGAATTGGCCACATTATAGGCTATAAGGCAAGTTTCAGAAACTTCAAAAACATTGAACTCATACCATGCATCTTCTCTCCCCACAGTGGAATGAAGCTAGAAAACAACAACTCAAGGATCTCTAGAACATATACAAACACATGGAGATTAAACAACATCCTCCTGAAATAACACTGGGTCATTGAAAAAAATCAAAAGAGTAATCAAAAATTTTCTGGAAACAAATGTATATGACAGTACAACATATCCAAATTTATATGATAGAGAAAAAGCAGTGTTAAGAGGAAAGTTAAAAACAATTCATGCCTACATCAAGAAATTAGAAAGCCACAAAATAAATGACCTATCAATGCATCTCAAGGATCTAAAAAAAAAAAACAGCAAACCAATTCCAAAACTAGTAGAAGAAAAGCAGAAGCAATCAACAAAATTGAAACCGAAAGGAAATATAAAAGATCAGCAAACCTAAGAGCTGTTTTTTTGAAAAAATAAAATTGACACACCATTGGAACAACTAACCAAAAAAAGGAGAATGAATACCCAAATTAATAAAACTATGGTCAAAATGGAAATGTAACAATAGACACCAAAGAAATAAAAAGAATCACCAGAAATTACTACAAAGAGTTTATGCCAACAAAACAGGAAACTCAGAAGAAATGGATAGTTTCCTAAACACACATGACTTACCTAAAATCATCCATGAAGACATAGAAAACCTAAACAGACCAATAACCAAGATGGAAATTGAATCAGCATTAAAGGCCCTCCCAACAAAAAAAGCCCAGGACCAGATGGCTTCACTGCTGAATTCTACCAGAATTTTTTTTAAAGATTGATTTATTTATTTATTTATTTATTTATTTATTTGAAAATCAGAGTTATACAAAGAGAGAGGTAGAGGTAGATGTAGAGAGGTAGAGAGGTAGAGAGGTAGAGAGGTAGAGAGGTAGAGAGTTAGAGGTAGAGAGATGTCTTCCATCTGCTGTTTCACTCCCCAGGTGGCCGCAATGGCCACAGATATCCTGATTTGAAGTCAGGCGCCAGGAACTTCTTTCAGGTCTCCCACATGGGTGCAGGGGCTCAAACGTTGAGCCATCTTCCACTGCTTTCTCAGGCCATAGCAGAGAGCTGGATCAGAAGTGGAGCAGCTGGGACTGCAACTGGCACCCTTAGGGGATGCTGGCACTGCAGGCAGCGGCTTTACCCACTATGTCACAACACTGGCCCCATTTACCAGACATTTAAAGAAGAATTAACTCCAATTCTCTCAAGCTATTCAAAACAACTGAAAGGGAGAAAATCCTCTCAAATTCTTTCTATGAAGCCAGCCTCACCTTAATTCCTAAAGCTGAAAAAGATACAACAGAGAAAGAGAACTACACACCAATTTCCTTGATGAACACAGACACAAAATTCCTCAACAAAATTCTAACCAAGAAAATCCAATCCACCCAGACCCAGATGTTTTTATCCCTGGTATGCAGGGAATGTTTCAACATTCACAAATCAGTAAATATGATACATCACATTAACCAACCGAAAAACAAATTATTATCTCAATAGATGCAGAGAAAGCATATGATAAAATACAGCATCTTTGTGATGAAAACTTAAGAAAATTGGGTATAGATTGAACATTCCTCAATGCAACTAAGGCAATTTATGACGAACCCACGGCCAGCATCCTATTGAATGGAGAAAATTTGGAAACACGCCCACTGAGATCTGGAACCAGACTAGGATGCCCACTCTCAACATTGCTATTCAATATAGTCCAGGAAGTTTTAGCCAGAGCCATTAGACAAGAAAAAGAAATCAAAGACATACAAAAACGGAAGGAGGAAGTCTAAATATCCCTATTTGCAGTTGGCAGGATTCTATATACAGGGGATCCAAAAGACTCCTCTAAGAGACTATTGAAACTCATAGAAGAGTTTGGTAAAGTGGCAGGATATAAAATCAATACAGAAAAATCAACAAGCTTTGTATACACAGACAATGCCTTGGCTAAGAAAAAACTTCTAAGATCAATCTCATTCATAATAGCTACAAAAAATGCCTTGGAATAAATTTAACCAAGGACATCAACAATCTTTACAATGAGAATTACAAAATGCTAAAAAAAGAAATAGAAGAAGACACAAAAACATGGTAAAATCTTCATTGTTCATGGATTGGAAAAATCAATATCATCAAAATGCCCATACTATTGAAAGCATTTTACAGATTCAATGTGATACCAATCAAATTACCAAGGACTTTCTTCTCAGATATAGAAAAAACAATGCTAAAAATCATATGGAAACAATGGAGACGCCAAATAGCTAAAGCAATCTTGCACAACAAAAGCAAAACCAGAGGTATCACAATACAAGATTTTAAGACATACTAAAAGACAGTGATAATCAAAAGAGCCTGGTACTGGCACAACACATGCATAGACCAATTGAACAGAATAGAAATTCCAGAAATCAATCCATACATCTACAACTAACTTATCTTAGACAAAGGAGTCAAATCAATCCTTGAAGCAAGGACAGTCTCTTCAACAAATCGTGCTGGGAAAAACTGGATCTCTGCATGTAGAAGTATGAGCCAAGACTCCTTTGTTTTAGCTTACACAAAAATCCACTCAAAGTGGATCAAAGACCTAAATCTATGACCCAATACCATCAAATTATTAGGGAAACCCTACAAGATATTGGCATAGATAAAGACTTCTTGGGAAAGACTCCAGAAAAACATGTAATTAAAGCCAAAATTGACAAATGAGATTACATCAAATTGTGAAGCTTCTGCACTGCAAAAGAACACTCAGCAATGTGAAAAGGCAACTGATAGAATGAGAGAAATTATTTGCAAACTATGCAACTGATAAATTATTAATATCCAGAATATATAAACAAGCTCAAGAAACTCAACAACAACAAAACAAACAACCCAGTTAACAGATGGGCAAAGGACTTAAACAGGCATTTTTCAAAAGGGAAATCCAAATGTCCAACAGACACATGAAAAAATGCTCAGGATCACAAGCTGTCAGGGAAATACAATACTAAACCACAACGATTTTACCTCACTACTGTTAAAATGGCTTTCATATAGAAATCAATAGACAAAAAAATATTAGTGAGGATGTGCGCCAATCCAAAGCCAGGAGCCAGGTGCTTCCTCCTGGTCTCCCATGTGGGTACAGGGCCCAAGCACTTGGGCCATCCTCCACTGCCTTCCCAGGCCACAGCAGAGAGCTGGACTGGAAGAGGGGCAACCGGGACAGAATCCAGTGCCCCGACCGGGATTAGAACCCAGAGTGCTGGCACCGCAGGCAGAGGATTAGCCAAGAGAGCAGCGACGCCGGCCAATCACAGAACACTATACAGAAATTTAAGACTATATAGTTGAATGTATAACAACTGAGAGGGATTTCCTAATAATATAAAAAGTGATAGAGCATGATACAGAAAATTAAATATCCACAGCCATATTTTTGTAAAACAGAAAACAAAAATAGGCATGTAAATGAACATGAGTGTGTGTGAAGACATTTCTGAGTAGTTAAGTGACCATGCAGTACACACGATGCAAGAATACACATCAGAGAGTTAACATTGGTTTCCTGAAGCAGTAGAGGGTAGGCACAACAATGGTAGAAAAGAATGTGTGTGAAGGAACAACCCAATGTATTTTAATACATTTACTGTAAACACACACACATACACAAACTATGATTTCAGTAATAAAAGTCCTAAAACAAGGAGCCATCCAAGCACAAATTGGGAGAAAAAAGCACCAAGCATAGACCACATTGTATAAGCCCAAATCACACTGGATGCTACCTTTAACCATTAAGAACTAAGGCAACTGGGCCAGCACTGTGACATGGTAGGCTAAGCCTTCCGCCTACGGTACCAACAACTCACATGGGCGCTGGTTTAGTCTCAGATGCTACTTTTCCAATCCAGCTCTCTGCCTATGGCCTGGGAAAGCAGTGGAAGATGGTCCAAGTGCTTGGGCCCCTGCACTCTTGTGGGAGACCTGGGAGAAGCTCCTGGCTCCAGGCTTCATACTAGCCCAGCTCCAACCAATGCGGCCATTTGGGGAGTGAACCAGCAGATGGAAGATCTCTCACTCTCGCAACCCCATTCTAGCTCTACTTCTCAAATAAACAAATAAAAATATTTTTTTAAAAAAAGTATTAAGGTAATCAACAATTCCTTACATGTGAACATTTTAAAATTAAATTAAGAATATACTTTATTGTACATAGTAACTTGTAAAGGAATATGTAAATTATATGGAATATTTACTTCAAACAATGAGAATAAAACAAAAACCCAAATAAGAACCAAATTAAGGAAAGAGATTATTTGATGTCCTTTTGAACATCATGACTTTGGACATAATGAATTTTGGGAGTGTTGGAGAGAAGAACTAAATCAAAACAACGTGGAATTTAAAAAAAAAAAAAACTTTTCTTCTGAAATTGTCAAACTTCCTAACCTGCTGGAGTCACATTGAGTTTAAATGGTTGTATAAGTTTTTATACTTTAGATATAATAAATTTGAATAAAAAGTGTGGTTATCCATGCAACAATTGTGAATATGTATCAGAGATACTCTACTAAATGTGTTTAGTTGGGATTCTAGAATGTTCTTAGTGAACAGAATAACAATATCTGAAGCAATTCTCTTCCCCAAATACATTGATCTGAAATTGAATGAAAACTGAGCTGGGCTTCTTCTCTACAAATCAAATAAAAAAACAAACATCTTTCTGAAAATGGAGAGTCATAATCTTTATAACATAAGAAGAATTCATATTACTAAAGAGGAAATTTGAAAAGCTACCATTATCTTTGCTATCATGCAAAATGAGTAGCAATTAAGTGAAAACTTTTATCCAATTTGGTGTCAATTTAGAGCAAGAACTTATTTCCTCTATGATATAAGATGGCATAAAATCCAAAACCTTTCTTCCTTAGATGTATATTTTAAAAGTCCTCTATTAAAATAACAACACCTATGTGTTTATGGCTTATAAAACATTCACATATTAAACTTGAATTTGCCCTATATAGTAACATGTAAATAAACATGGTGTAAATTTCAGAGGATGCAGAGTTCATTTAAAGCACTTTCTCTGTAAAAAGGTAATTGTTATGCTGAGTCTATGATACGAATTTTTACATAGACTATTGAGGTCAAAATTAATGAATAATGTTTATTTGGCAAACATAAACAACAGCTTACGTGTTTATAGAGTTGACAACATGCATTCCAAAATTAGCTGCATAAGCTATAGGCTTAACATTTGATTTGCAAATAAGGACAGAATATTCTACCTGAGATTTAGGGATATTTTCTAAACCTTTTGCATTTATAACTTAATTAATATGGGAAATGTTTGGAGAATAAATCAAGTAGATAACAAAACCTCACTGTTTCCAACATTTGAAAGTATAAGGTTGTTTCTTTTCTACACTAATATACTGAGAGGATAATTTCCAGAGACCTGGAGATGGCCAGCAATGAAAATATTGCATACCCAGAATGATTTCAACTTGTATGAGTAACTGAAAAATTTGAGAAACAGAATAGGGTTAAATTAGTACCAAAAAAAAAAAATCTGAGCCAGTTGGTTGCAGTCATAAGGAAGACAGGAATGCTATAATAACAACAATGCAGGAAGACAAGACCATATCAGATTGACAGCTGCATGGAAGAACTGGTGTAGGCTATAATGAGAGAGTGGTGCTTGTAATCTTTCTGTGTGTGAACAATGTAGTTGAAAAGCAACTCCATGTGTTCCATTAATTTCAGTCAAAGATAGTCTCCCATAAAGATTCTTTTTTAGAAACCTTAAATGTCAATGCATGTTAAGAGTGAAGAGTAAGTTGTCTTTGTCTCGTATGTGAAGGATAGAATGCCAGGAGAGCAAACTTATCAATGCAGGAAGGGAACACTCCATGGGGTTTTGATGTTTCAATTATAAAATGAGATGTCAAATCCCATTTATTCATGAGATACATATTTTCTGACTGTTTATTATATTTATTTCATGCTGGCTGGCATTGTGCAAGGCCAATTACATAGCAGTTACAACAAATGATCTCTAAATATAAAAAATGTATTATTAGCATACCACATCACAATTCTACAGCCAGTAGTATATCATAAAAGAAGCAAATGTGGGAATTTCATATCGGGGACAATTTCAATTCCATCACTGCTTTAACATGATGGTAGAATATTTTCTGTAAGCAAGCTCAAAAATCCACATATGAAATATAAATCAAAGGCAATTTTTTATTTGTTTAATCTCTATCACCAAAGCCTTAACATCAGTAAAAATGGTTTAGCAATTAGCAATTATGATTTTTTATAATCTTCCAACTAAAGGGCATGTTGCCACTTCATCCTCTCCTCCATCCCCACTCCTTTTCCCCGCGCCTCATTTCTTGCCTTTTTATTGAGACCCTAGTGCAGAACCAGGCAGAACCTCGTCCATGCTCCTGAGAAAACAACTAGCCAAACAGATGCGCTGCACGGAGCAGCTTGTGAAACAGGTAAGGGGAAACGTTTCCAGTGATTGCAAAGGGCCCCCTACTCCCTACTTTCCACCAGCTGCAAAGTGTCCTTCCCGCCTTTTGCCCCCACAGCAGCAAACTCCCTCTGTCACCAGATAAAACCCCCAACCCTAAATGAGCTTTGTGTGCAGTCTCTTTAGAGATTGTTGCCACCTCTTTGCTTCAATAATGCAACCTGTGTCTGTTGAGGTTGGCTCCATCTCCTTCTTTCCATCTCTCTTTTCTGGAAGTATGAAAGGCCAGAATGCTGAGCTATCCCAAATCCAACACCAACTTTATTTATTTTACTATCAGTAATACCAAGGGAAAAACACCCAGGTTGATCATGATTAGCATAGTTTATGCCACAGTTTTAAAAGAGATGTGAGACTGGCTTCACAATGAACATAACAGAGAACACAAAACTCATTCAGTGGCAAGTGGTGGATTGTAAAACACTCTAAGGATTGGAGGCAGAGACAAGATGGCGGAATAGTGAGGGCATGCACCAATAGTCTGGGAAAAGATAGTTTAATAAAAGTGGAGTTACTGTAGCCTCAGGAAAAGGCTCAGGAAAAAACTGCAGAGGAAACTCTTCTGGATCTAGTGGATGTGACACGGATAACCTACAGGGAGAGCAAGGTTGCCCACTGCGTGGAAGCCGAGCTGCGGGAGCCGAGCTGCTGCAGAAGCCGAGCCGCAGAGGATGCGTGCCAGCGCTGGAAGGGGAGGTGAGACAAAAACCCCAGTAACCGGAGACATTGCCGGGGAAAGGCGAAGAGCCTACAGGGAACGAGGCCTGAAGCCCCACTGGGGAAAGTTCACCAGGCTGACTGGAGGAGAGAAAAAAACGAATAAATAAGGGGAACCGTCACAGACATTAGCCTCTCTCTCCACTCACCTTACAAAGCCGAGCGAGACAAAGATCAGGCGCCATTTTACGTATGTAAAGCAGTGCCTGCCATTAGCCAAGCAGAAAAACCAGACTCTGGTGGGGAGAAATAACAGGAGGTTAACACCTAGTGAAAGTGGGGAGCTAACGAACTGAGACTGTGAAAATCTGAGGGGGGTTGAGAGAACTCACCGAGTACACAAACTCGGTAACCTGGGCAACCTGGTGAGAGACTGTGGAGAAATTTGTGACCACACTGAGGGCTGCATAAAATTTTGTGTGGTCCCAGAGGTAAGCAGATGAATACCCACAGGAGTCAGGTTCCATACATCAACTACCCTCAATTCCACTCAGCTGTGTGAAATTACTTCCTAACTGAGTCAAAAAAAAAAAAAAAAAAAAAGAGAGAGAGAGAGAGAGAGAGAGCGAGCCAGCAAGGGAGAGAACAATCTGGGTGAGTCACCTTTGGCACACCCTTAACCCTGAGGAACCAAACAGAGCTCTCTGGCCACACCCATCACAGCCTCTAAGGATCCATTAAAAGCAGACAGTCCACTTAATCTAGAGTCACAGTATAACAAGAAAAAACACCACAGCGCAGAAACCAAAGAATATCTCCAATATGTCAAACACAAACCCAGAAACTGAGGTAACAAGAACAAGGAAGACACTATGATGCCCCCAAATGAAATGGACACCCCAATTCCAGATTATGAAGATGATGAGATAGAAGAAATGCAAGAAGCTGATCTCAAAAAAATGATAAGATCATTAAGAAGTTCTCAAAAACAAATTCTTGAACTACAGAAATCCTTATGGACAAGATAGAAAATCTCTCTCGTGAAAACGAAATATTAAGGAAGAATCAAAATGAAATGAAACAACTAGTAGAACATGAAACTGTGATAGTGACGAGAAATCATAATGAAATGAAGAATTCAATAGATCAAATGACAAACACATTAGAGAGCCTTAAAAACGGAATGGGTGAAGCAGAAGAGAGAATATCGGACTTAGAAGAAGGGCGGCACCGTGGCTCAATAGGCTAATCCTCCACCTTGCGGCGCTGGCACACCAGGTTCTACTCCCGGTTGGGACGCTGGATTCTGTCACGGTTGCCCCTCTTCCAGGCCAGCTCTCTGCTGTGGCCAGGGAGTGCAGTGGAGGATGGCCCAAGTACTTGGGCCCTGCACCCCATGGGAGACCAGGATAAGTACCGGACTCCTGCCATTGGATCAGCGCGGTACGCCGGCCGCGGCAGCCATTGGAGGGTGAACCAACGGTAAAGGAAGGCCTTTCTCTCTGTCTCTCTCTCTCACTGTCCACTCTGCCTGTCCAAAAAAAAAAAAAAAATAGAGGACAGAGAACAGGAAAATATACAGTCAAACCAAAGAAAAGAAGAGGAAATTAGAAATCTAAAAAATATTGTCGGGAATCTTCAGGATATTATTAAAAAACCCAACATTCGGGTTCTAGGAGTTCCTGAAGGCATGGAAAGGAAGAAAGGATTAGAATGCCTTTTTAATGAGATAGTAGCAGAAAATTTCCCAGGTTTGGAGAAGGACAGAGAAATCCTAGCACAGGAAGCTCATAGAACCCCTAGTAAACATGACCAAAAGAAATCTTCACCATGACACACTGTAATCAAACTCACCACAGTGAAACATAAAGAACAGATTCTAAAATGTGCAAGAGAGAAACGTCAGATTACTCTTAGAGGATCTCCAATTAGACTCACAGCAGATTTCTCTTCAGAAACCCTACAGGCTAGCAGGGAATGGCGAGATACAGCTCAGGTACTAACAGAGTAAAACTGCCAGCCCAGAATATTATATCCTGTTAAGCTCTCATTTGTGAATGAAGGTGAAATAAAGAACTTTCACAGCAAACAGAAATTGAAAGAATTTGTCGCCACTCGTCCAGCCCTGCAAAAGATGCTTAAAGATGTGCTACACACAGAAACACAGAAACACTGTCATCAATATGAAAGAAGGTAAACTGAGGAATACTCACAGCAAAATATCACAGGAAGTTCAAAACATATATTAGAAAATATCTTTGGCAAATGGCAGGGCAAAGTTACTACTTATCAATAGTCATATTGAACATTAATGGCCTGAACTTTCCAGTTAAAAGACACCGATTGGCTGATGGGGTTAAGGAACAAAACCCACGTATTTGCTGCTTACAAGAAACACATCTTTCCAACAAAGATCCATACAGACTGAAAGTGAAAGGCTGGAAAAAGATACACCATGCCAACAGAAATGAAAAAAGAGCAGGCGTAGCCATCTTAATATCAGACAACATAAACTTTAACACAAAAACTGTTAAGAAAGATAAAGAGGGGCACTATATATTGATTAAGGGATCAATTCAACAGGAAGATATCATGATTATCAATGTATATGCACCTAACAGGGCACCAGATTATTTAAAAGATTTGTTAAGGGACTTAAAGGGAGACTTAGACCCCAATACAATAGTACTGGGGGATTTCAATACCCCACTCTCAGAAATAGACAGATCAACAGGACAGAAGATCAGTAAGGAAACAGTAGATTTAAACGACACTATAGCCCAAATGGATCTAACAGATATATACAGAACTTTTCATCCTACACATAAAGCATTTACATTCTTCTCAGCAGTACATGCAACCTTCTCTAGGATTGACCACATACTAGACCATAAAGCAAGTCTCAGCAAACTCAAAAGAATTAGAATCATACCATGCAGCTTCTCAGACCATAAAGGAATGAAGTTGGAAATTAGCAACTCAGGAATCCCTAGAGCATATGCAAACACATAGAAATTGAACAACATGCTCCTGAATGAACACTGGGTCACAGAAGAAATTGAAAGAGAAATCAAAAATTTTCTGGAAGTAAATGAGGATAACAGCACAACATACCAAAACTTATGGGATACAGCAAAAGCAGTGTTAAGAGGAAAGTTTATATCAATAGGTGCCTACATCAAGAAATTGGAAAAGCACCAAATAGATGAGCTTTCAATGCATCTCAAGGATCTAGAAAATATGCAGCAAACCAGACCCAAATCTAGTAGGAGAAGAGAAATAATTAAAATCAGAGAAGAAATCAACAGGATTGAATCCAAAATAACATTACAAAAATGAGCCAAATGAGGACTGATTTTTTGAAAAACTAAACAAAATTGACACCCCATTGGCCCAACTAACTAAAAAAAGAAGAGAAAAGACCCAATTCAATAAAATCAGAGATGAAAAAGGAAACGTAACAACAGACACCACAGAAATAAAAAGAATCATCAGAAATTACTACAAGGACTTGTATGCCAGCAAACAGGGAAACCTATCAGAAATGGATAGATTCTGGACACATGCAACCTACCTAAATTGAACCAGGAAGACATTGAAAACCTAAACAGACCCATAACTGAGACAGAAATTGAAACAGTAATAAAGGCCCTCCCAACAAAGAAAAGCCCAGGACCAGATGGATTCACTGCTGAATTCTACCAGACATTTAAAGAAGAACTAACTCCAATTCTTCTCAAACTATTCAGAACAATCGAAAAAGAGGGAGTCCTCCCAAATTTTTTCTATGAAGCCAGCATCACCTTAATTCCTAAGTCAGAAAAAGATGCAGCATTGAAAGAGAATTACAGACCAATATCCCTGATGAACATCGATGGAAAAATCCTCAATAAAATTGTCACCAATAGAATACAACAACACATCAGAAAGATCATCCACCCAGACGAAGTGGGATTTATCCCTGGTATGCAGGGATGGTTAAATGTGCACAAAACAATCAATGTGATACACCACATCAAGAGACTGCAGAAGAAAAACTATATGATTATCTCAATAGACACAGAGAAAGCATTCGATAAAATTCAACAGCATTTCATGATGAAAACTCTGTGCAAACTGGGTATGAAAGGATTATTCCTCAATACAATCAAAGCAATTTAAAAAAAACCCACAGCCAGCATCCTATTGAATGGGGAAATGTTGGAAGCATTTCCACTGAGATCTGGTACCAGACAGGGATGCCCACTCTCCACTGCTATTCAATATAGTTCTGGAGGTTCTAGTCAGAGCTATTAGGCAAGAAAAAGAAATTAAAGGGATACAAATTGGGAAGGAAGAATTCAAACTATCCCTCTTTGCAGATGATATGATTCAATGGCTCACATTCAGAAATCTACCAACAATAGATGCTGGCAAGGATGTGGGGAAAAAGGGACACTAACCCACAGTTGGTGGGAATGCGAATTGGTTAAGCCACTATTGTAAGAAGGTAACCATATATCCATTCCCCTGTCTCCTTCCCTCAAACATCTCCCCTTCTACCCTGTTTGTGTTTTTTTGCTTTTTTTCCCAAAAATATAATCTCAATCCACTCTATAATCACAGGCTTATCATTCATTAATTACATCCCATCAATAATTTTGGTAGCTGAATATTTAAAATACACTGTCCTTTGTTCTGGGTACACACACAGACACACACACACAATCTAGCCCAAATTTCCCTGTTTTCACAAATCTACCTGGGATTGAATGATACAGATAGTAAACAAAAGTATAGGGCAAAATGTATCATTTAATTCATTGATAATTGCAGAGGAGAAAAGTGAAGCAGGGAAGGGGGCATGACAACTGCCTTTGAGGGGAATGTGCAATTAAAAGTGAAAGCTCTCCCTTCGAATCTGACATTTGAGTAAGTGCAAGAAGAGCATTCTAACAAAGGGAATTGTCCACAATTCAGTAACTGGACCCGTTTGTTTAAGTAACTGTGAAGAAGTTGATATACTTTCCACTAAAGTGAGCTAAGGCAGAGTCATTAATGAATGTCACTGGTGAGAATCATGTCCATCATACTCCAGGGCACGATCATGATGTAGCTGTGGTTTTAGTGGAACAAATTGGCACACCATGAAAGTGGGCTGCTCATACTTTCCCTTCTCAGTCTAAGCCATAGACACACAATTATTTAAGGTCTAAGTTTCTAATACTGGAAATAGTCATAAGGTTAGCATGGAACCCAGTATTTCCCCCAAAATCAACACAAATAACACCAATATTGTTCACTCAAGTTGATTATGTGTTTCTCTCTAGATATGCTGAACCTTAAGAAATGAAACTGGGGCTGGTGCTGTGGTGTAGTGTTTAAAGCCCCAGCCTGCATTGCCTGCATCCCACAGGGACACTGGTTCAAGTACTGTTTACTCCACTTCCGATCCAGCTCTCTGCTATGGCCTGGGAAAGCAGCCGAAGATGGCCCAAGTCCTTGGGCCCCTGTACCCGCGTGGAAGACCCAGAAGAAGCTCCTGGCTCCTGGCTTCAGATTTGTGCAGCTCCAGCCATTGGGACCAACTGGGGAGTGAACCAGCGGATGGAAGACCTCTCTCTCTCTCTCTATGCCTCTGCCTCTCCTTCTCTCTGTGTGTAACTTTGACTTTCATATAAATAAATGAATCTTGAACCAAAAAAAAAAAAAAGAAATGAAACTTACAAATAGTTGGGAGAAAAGAGTATGTGAAAAATACTTGAGGCCCTGCTAGGGTAACCTGTCATGGGTCGAGCAGGGATGGAGAACATCTGGCACACGGCCCTACAAGGCCCGGAAATCATTTGTTCTGGCCCTACCAAGGTGACCAGAGGAAGGGTTCATAATTCAATAAATCTATAGCAGGCTAATTTTTAAGTTGATAAGTTTGTTTAGCCTGCAAATATAAATATCCAAATGTGTGTTGACAGAAGAAATGTTACCTGCCTGTGGATGTAATGAATTGAGTAACTAATAACATTCACTTCATTGGAAAATCTGCCGTAAGAACTACATCACTCTTTGACGGGATTGAAAAAGACACCTTTGTGTTCACTACAGCTTCTGTAGAAGATGTTGTCCAAAAATTAGCTTTTATTGAAGAGGCTAGATATGTGATTGATTGCAACAGCTATAAAAACATACCTAAAGCCAATCCTACATTTGCTTATTCAGTGATGGTTTTTCAACATAAATTTTTCTATAATATTTTTGAACTCATAATCAAATGAAAGAGACTGAATTGTGCAATAAATGAAGTTAATAATGTGACATCTCCCTTTTGTAGTGTGTGTGTGGTTCTTTAGTACGATTTTTTATTTCATTAACTTCATTTATTTTTTGATCAGTATTCTGTAATTATTTTAGTAGTATTTGTTAGGATTGCTTCCAATTGACCCACTATAGAAAAGAATTGCCTGGTTCTGATTTCAATGTTATTCCAGCTCTTTTTTTAAGATTTATTTATTTATTAGAAAGGTAGAGTTACAGAGAAGTAGAGGCAGATAGAAAGAGAAGTCTTCCAGCCACTGGTTCACTCCCCAGATGGTCACAATGGCCATCCGGAGCTGCACCACTCTGAAGCCAGGAGCCAGGAGTATCTTCTGGGTCTCCCATGTGGGTGCAGGAACACAAGCACCTGGGCCATCTTCCACTGCTTTCCAGGCCATACATAGCAGAGAGCTAGATGTGAAGTGGAGCAGCCGGGATTTGAACCAGTGCCCATAGGGATGCCAGCACCGCAGGAGGCAACTTTACCCTCTACACCACAGTGCCAACCCCTTCCAGCTCTTTTAATATCTTCCTTTTCAAACATAAAATCCATGCACTTAGACATATAACACTACCATTTGTCCATATTCTTTTGAGACATCTAATGTTGCACAGGTTGTTTTTGCATTGCTGTGTTTCTTCTGCCTCTGGTTTTCATCTTCTTTTGTTTTTTATAGGAAATATTTTTATGAAAGGTCTTGAGCATGATGCAGATTTTCATTTTCTGCTACCACCTTCTTTGTGCTGGTCCTTGTGCCCCTCACCCTATTGTTAAAATTTGCCATTTCAAAGAGAGGTTCTATCATGTGCACAGGACAGTGTATTATCTATCATGGGCTTGTTTATACTGAAACAGAAACATATTGCCCAAAGTTCGGAATGCCAAACATTTCTAACTTCAGTAAAGATGAGAAGGTTGATGATCGCTATCCAAGAAACCTCTGCCTTCAGAGTTAAGTGAGCTGTGTGGAACAAAGCTGCCGATGGTTTAATTCTTGCCAACATGGTGCAATTTACTCTGTGAACCCCGTTATTTTTCAGTAAGCCAACTTAGCTGAAGCAAGAATGGCAAATATTTGAGAAGCAGTCATATTACAAAAACACTTAAGTGTTATAAGTTAGATGATTATCCAAATACCTGTGATGTTCCAAACTAAGGGCAGATGACATTTTGGTTACATTCCATGTCTTTAATTTCTAAAGTAAACCTTTAATGGTCCATATTTTCTGCCTGCAATCTCAAAACCAATCAAACCAAGTCTTTGTAAAATTCATTTAAGCCTAATCAAGTATATAACTGTTCAAACACTCAAGTCTCTCCTCAATACGGAGCACTAGTGCACACAACCCAACTTCCTCTTCCTTTCAATTGTTGATATGACACCTCTTGTTGGGATTCAGAAGCAGCATCTGTGGACTGGGGAATCTCCTTGTTAACAGCCGATGATTCACTTCTGTTCCAAAACCGTTACAGATCATTAATGAAAGGATAGGTATGCAGCAAAGATCATAGAAAGAAAAATTATCCAATTTAAATCGTAAACTCCGGGCTACTCTTCATCTTAAATATCTTGCTATCTTTTGTTCTTACAAGATTTTGGAATATACCTTTTCATTCCAGGGATATAGATTGGAAAGGAAGTGAGTGATTAGCCTGTGCCTATATGCTCAGAAAATATTAGAGTTTGAATCTAAGTAAGCACCGATTTTCCTATAGAGCACTGCTCATCTTATCATACCTAATGTAATGGTTAAAATTATGGCAACTTGCCTAGGCTAAAGGATGCCCTTAGCTGGTGAAAATTATTTCTGGGCGAGCCTCTGAGAGTGTTTCTGGGAGAGATTAGCATTTGATTTGGATCCAATGGTGGGGTCGGGTGGGGGGCACCATCAATTCTTGAGAGCTGCAATTCAATAATAAGCTGGAGGAAGGGCAAATTTGCTTTCATTTGTACTGAGACATCCATCTATCTTCTGCTGCTCCTGAGCACTGGTGCTTTCCAGCTCTCCAGCTTTTGCAGTGTAGTTCCTGAACTTGACAATTTCCAAAACTCCATGAGCCAATTCCTTTTCTCTCTCTCTCTCTCTCTCTCTCTATCTCTCTCTCTCTCTCTCTCTCTCTCTCTCTCTCTCTCTCTGTGTGTCTACCTGTCTCTCTTGTCTCTCTCAATTTATTCTCATTATTATCCAGATCCCTTATTACAAATTTAAAATTTTCTCTATGACCTTGTAATTTTGGATTTTCCTCCTCAATGATCTTCAATGTTTATTTTATTTCACACATAGTAGTTGTTCATATGGGCTTACAGAAACACACTGAGTTTTATTTGATGGAAACTTAAACTCACCAGGTTTCAGGAAACACTCTGAATGAAGCCAAGTTCTAAAGTTTGCTGGCTTGCATGGGTTACAATACTCATTTATTTCCTTTCATGCCTTCTTGGTAATATTAACTTTATGCTCCACGCGGGATTATTCTGATAGTTTGTCACCCTGTATTTTTGTTGTTTCAGGTAATGTCTTTTGGGTACTTAATTTATAAAGTTGCCTGAAATGGAAGTTCTGTATGTAACCCTTCAGACTTTGAAAACATCTATTTGAGCTAGGAAGCCTCCTGAGAAATGCAAGACCTTAGACAGTGGCATAAAAACAGTGACTGAATGGCAGGTATTCAGTAAAAGAGGCAGTGATTAACCATAGATATCAATGCTAGAACTCTTCTCTGAGGTGAGTTCTTCTGTTCCCTAAACTTACCTTGTTAAACACTAACTAAACTGTCTTTTCTTCTCCTCCCATCTAAGGTACTTCCAAGGAAAATTTTCCATTTTAATTCATATCAAAAAATATCAATTGAAAACATTCTATGGGCCCAGTATCCTTTCAATTGTATGGAGAACACCAATAAACAGAATCGCAAATCATTCTTCTACCTGAATTTCCACTTTAAAAGGGAAGAATAAAGTAAACAAAAGATATAATAAATTATTATATATATATAAATATTATAAAATATTATATTGTATATCTATATTAGAGTATCCTATCAGATGACAGAACTAAAACAATAGAACTCAGAAGAGATGTTAAGAATGCTATGGGGGGGGGGGCAAAGGAAGAGACAGAAACAGGAGATACAAGGAGACATGGGTGCCAAACTGAAGTGACTGAGACAGTTAACTTATGAATGAATAAATCTCCAATTTAGCTCCTAGTTTTGGAGGTTCAAAGTCCAGCACTGAGTGGCTTCATTGCTTTGGACACTGGTGGGGGCAGTGGATGGCAATGGTGCATGGTAGAACACACATGGTGAGCTGGGAAGGAGGGAAAAGTGGATGAATCCAACTCAGCACATCACACAAGAACTGTCAAGTGATCACAAGGGAACTACCTCATGCCCTTGAAGATCTAAGGAGCTCCCACAAGGTCCCACCTTCTACAGGTGCCACCAACTCCCAATGGTGCCATCCTGGTGACTAAGGTTTTAACCCATGAGCCTCTGGAGAACACTCAACATCCAAACCATAGCAACATAATCAAGTATTACTGCAGAACTATTAAAGTCTGTTAAAGCTTAGACTTGTTCATCAACCCAACATTTCATATAATCATATCGATAAAATAAAAAATTAAAGATTTATTTATTTGAGAGGTGGAGTTACAGACAGAGAGAGGGAGGCACAGAAAAGCCTTCCACCCACTGGTCCATTCCTTAAATGGCTGCAATGACCAGAGCTGGGCCAATCTGAATCCAGGAGCCCAGAGCTTCTTCTGGATCTCCCATGAGGGTGCAGGGACCCAAGGACTTGTCCATCTTCTGCTGATTTCCCAGGCCACAGCAGAGAGCTGGAGCAGCTGGGACCTGAACCAGTGCCATATGAAATACCAGAACTGCAGATAGCTTTACCCACTATGCCACAGCACTGGCTCAAAAAAAAAAAATAGTTTGACATAGAACAATCCTCTCTGAAAATTCTCTTGAGAGAAGTGATCTAGCAAGAAGGGAAATTATCATGAACTGAACTTTTTTCTCCCTAAATTTTTATACTGAGGTCCTGATCCTCAAAGTGACTCTATCTGGAGAGAGTGGCTTTAGGGACATGATCACGTAAGAACATGATCTGAAGGCAGACACTGGCAAACCAGGAAGAAATCAAACCTAATGGCACCTGCATCTTGGACGCTCAGTCTTCTGAACTGGGAGGAAACAAATTTCTGCTTAAGTCATGCAGTCTGTGGTTGTTTGTTGTAGCAGCCTGAACAGACCCAACAGCAATGAACCCAGGGGGTACACATGGGAGATAATTATGACTGATCACTGCCATTAAACTTATTATTTTAAATACACAATGATAGAAACATTAAAATTGTAGCAGCCAAAAGGACTGGCTAAAATAAAACAGACGGAAGCCACTAAGGCTTGGCAAGAATTAGGAGCAATTGAAACTCTACACACTGCTGTGAGAATATTATTGGTATCAAATTGGAAACTGTCAGTAGCTACCAAAGCTGAGTATATGCACATGTTCTGATCCTACATTTCATACCCAGTTATACGTCCAAGAGAGAAGGTTTTATATACAGCAAACATGTGTAAAAATATCCACAAGAGCCTTATTAAAAATAGCTATAACTAGGAAGAATTAACTGTTAATTTAAGATGACCAAAAATGTACCTTAATAGAAGAATGGATAAACAGCTACAATATATAAACATAATAAAATTCTATGCATCGAGAATGGGTTATCCACAATTGCAAGTTGTAAGGGAGACAAATCTCAGAAACAATTTCAAACTAAAAAATTCAGAAATGCAACGGCATATACTCTAATATCAAGTTAGTATTAAAAACAAAAACTGATAAAGCTAACTTCTAGTACTAGGAAAAGAGGCAGAGTTACAATTACTGGATGAGAGACTAAGACGTATTTTTGGGAGTTGGTTTTACCTGGTTCTTGTGAGACCTCATTACATAAATTTATTGTGAAAATTCATCAAGAACTTATGATGTATAAATTCTTCCTGTGTATATCATCTTGTAGTAACATTTTCAAAATTATAGTTATAATATAAAAGATACCTACATGGTCCTAGTACAGTATAGGCAGAGGGGGAAATTGAGGGGAGAACAAGGAAAGATTCTTGTATTGTTTGGAATGCACACTTTGTTATTAATAAGCTGAAAACCTGAGAGAAATAAGCAAACATAAATATGTGTCTCATGAGCTGAGGGCAAATATAATAAGAGCAAAATAGGGGAGTTTGTCATTTAAAAATAACATAACAAAATTCTATTTGCCTAACAGAAATTGTAGGTGAAGAAAGAAAATGCAGACACATTCTGTATCCTAGAATTTTATTAAATTCATGTATTCTAACTTACGGGTTTAAAAACATTTTTGTTTTATTAAATAAAATCTTTAGAGACATTTAGTTCTCTTCAAATATGTATAAATGAACATTTTTTCCATTTTCTATCTTTTGTTTCCGTTTATTTTAACTGCTGTTCGCTATTCAATGTTAATAAAGGAAAGAAAAATCTATGTTATTTCCTTATCCTCACCTAAGGCAGGAATTACTTAGGTTTCTTTTTTTACAATTAAATAATCACATATGATTTCACACAGTTATGTAATATACAGATATCCTTTATTAATTGAGGAACTTTTCTTCTATTTGTAATTTTTCTGAGAGCTTTCTTTAAAACAGTGAAATATTATGATTCCCTTTTATCCTATCATTATGGTAAAATACATTAATCAGTTTTCCAAAGCTAAGCTAAATATTTTTAAGCATTTATTTATCTATTTGAAATGCAGAATTCACAGAGAGAAAGAGCAAGAGCATGAGAGAGAGATCTTCCATCCTCTGATTCACTGCTGAAATGGCCACAACCACGAGGGCCGGGCTAGGCTGAAGCCTAGTACTTGGCCATCTTCTGTTGCTTTACCAGGCACAATAGCAGGGAGCTGGATTGGAAGTGGAGCAGCTAGACTTGAACCAGTGTCCATATGGGATGCTGCATTGCGAGTTTTACCCACAGCACCACAGCACAGGCCCCTAATTAAATCCACAGGGTAAACTGCATTGGGAGTGATGCATTAGTGCTTTTCTGGATTACTAGAATGTTATTTTTATGTCTAAGTTCTTTCCCTGGATGTTTAGAGGATGTGTGTCTGTATCTTGCCTTCAGTAAAATCTGTAGGAGCTATGGTACCACAGTCATGTTTTTCTTTTAAAATCAAAATGAATCACTTTGGTAAGGAATAAGTATAAGAGTACTATGGTTTCTATCTGAAATGTTCGCTAGAATCTACAAATAAGTCCATCTATAACCAGTGTTTTTTTCTATTAAACATGTTCTTTTTAATTATAGGAGCTAGTATGGTCAATTAGGTTTTAAAATTACATACTTGATCTCAATTATTTCATGAAAGAAAGTAGGAAAGTTGTTAAAACATTCCCTTTTCAGGCTTTAAAATTTGTAATCCACTTATTTAATAATTCCAATTTATTTCTAATATCTTCTCCCTCTTTCTTTCTTTGAGTTAATTGTGCTAGAGTTTTAGATGTATTGTTAAATTAGTATTTTCAAAGAATAAATGTTGGGCTTGATAAAAATGTCTATTGTTTGTTTCCTATGTTTTTTTCTTCTTCAGTGTTTGATACTTCTACTTATTTAAATTTAATTTGCACTATTTCCTAGCTTCCAAATATGAAGATGGGCTAATTTATTTCATCCAATTATTTTTTTAAAAAAATTATTTTATTTATTTATTTTCTTTGTTTGTTTTTAACTTTTATTTAATGAATATAACTTTCCAAAGTACAGCTTATAGCTTACAATGGCTTCCCCCCATAACGTCCCTCCCACCCGCAACCCTCCCCTTTCCCACTCCCTCTCCCCTTCCATTCACATCAAGATTCATTTTCGATTCTCTTTATATACAGAAGATCAGTTTAGCATACATTAAGATTTCAACAGTTTGCTCCCACACAGAAACATAAAGTGAAAAATACTGTTTGAGTACTAGTTATAGCATTAAATCTCAGTGTACAGTACACTAAGGACAAAGATCCTACATGAGGAGTAAGTGCACAGTGACTCCTGTTGTTGACTTAACAGATTGACACTCTTGTTTATGGCCTCAGTAATCACCCTAGGCTCTTGTCATGAGTTGCCAAGGCTAAGGAAGCCCCTTCAGTTCACCGACTCTGATCATATTTAGACAAGGCCATGGTCAAAGTGGAAGTTCTCTCTTCCCTTCAGAGAAAGGTACCTCCTTCTTTGATGACCCGTTCTTTCCACTGGGATCTCACTCACAGAGATCTTTCATTTATTTTATTTATTTATTTATTTTTTGCCAGAGTGTCTTGGCTTTCCATGCCTGAAATACTCTCATGGGCTTTTCAGCTGATCTGCATGCCTTAAGGGCTGATTCTGAGGCCAGAGTGCTGTGTTTAGGACATCTGCCATTCTATGGGTCTGCTGTGTATCTCACTTCCCATGTTGGATCATTCTCTCCCTTTTTATTCTATCAGCTAGTCTTTGCAGACACTATTCTTGTTTATGTGATCCCTTTGGTTCTTAGTCCTATCATTATGATCAATTGTGAACAGAAATTGATCACTTGGACTAGTGAGATGGCATTGGTACATGCCACCTTGATGGGATTGAATTGGAATCCCCTGGTATGTTTCTAACTCTACCGTTTGAGGTAAGTCGGCTTGAGCATGTCCTGAATTGCACATCTCTTTCCTCTCTTATTCCCACTCTTATACTTAACAGCGATCACTTTTCAGTTACAGAGAGAAGTAGATCCAGAGAGACAGAAAGGTCTTCTATTGCTGGTTTACTCCCCACATTACCGCAACAGCCAGAGCTGAGCTGATCTGAAACCAGGAGCCAGTAGCTTTCTTTTGGGTCTCCCATGTAGGTACAGGGGCCCAAGCACTTGGGCCTTCTTTCATTGCTTTCCCAGGCCATAGCAGAGAGCTGGATCAGAGGTGGAGCAGCTGGGACGTTTCTACTTTACCTGCCATGCCACAGCACTGACCTCCAGCTACTTCTTTAATCTGGGTCATGACACTCTGTATGTCTCTTTAAACAACATCAGTTCAATTCCACAAAAGTTGATAAGCCATGTTTCTATTATCTTTCAGGTTGAAGTTTTTTTTTTTTGTTTTGTTTTTGTTTTTTGCTTTTTATTTTAAGCATTAAATGCATATTTTACTTTGTTTTTAAAAATATTATTCAATTCTTGACATAAAATTATACATATTTATGGGTACTACATGAGGTTTTTAACTTATAAGTAGTTTGTTTAATTGGAATCCTTGAAAGAGTCTCCAAATTTTGGGTATCAACCACAACATATACAAATACATACATTCAGCAATTCCAGACTACATAGGCACTTGTGTCTGTGCATACATACAGAGACAAACCCACACATACACAGACATTCATGCACACCAGGCACCGAAATATTTCTTCCAGGATTAGAAGAAGGCCTTTTTAGTGAGATACTAGCAGAGAACTTCCCGGGTTTGGAGAAGGGCACAGACATCCTAGCATAGGAAGCTCATAGAACCCCTAGTAAACATGACCAAAAGAGATCTTCACCACGACACATTGTAATCAAACTCACCACAGTGAAACATAAGGAAAAGATTCTAAAAAGTGCAAGAGAGAAACGTCAAATTACTCTTAGAGAATCTCCAATTAGACTCACAGTAGATTTCTCTTCAAAACCCTACAGGCTAGGAGGGAATGGGGAGATACAGCCTAGGTATTAAGAGAGAAAAACTGCAAGCCCAGAATATTATATCCTGCAAAGCTCTCATTTGTGAATGAAGGTGAAATAAAGAACTTTCACAGCAAACAGAAATTGAAAGATTTTGTCACCATTCGTCCAGCCCTGCAAAAGATGCTTAAAGATGTGTTACACACAGAAACATGGTCATCAAAATGAAAGAAGGTAAAGGAAGAAAACCTCACAGTAAAAGATCACACGAAGTTCAAGGCATATATTAGAAAATATCTTTGGCAAATGGCAGGACAAAGTTACTACATATCAATAGTCACATTTAACGTTAATGGCCTCAACCGTCCAGTTAAGAGACAGACTGGCTGAATGGATTAAGGAACAAACCCATCTATTTGCTGCTTACAAGAAACACATCTTTCAACAAAGATGCATGCAGAATTGAATGTGAAAGGCTGGAAAAAGATATACCATGCCAACAGAAATGAAAAAAGAGCAGGCGTAGCCATCTTAATATCAGACAAAATAAACTTTAACACAAAAACTGTTAAGAGAGACTGAGAGGGGCACTATATAATGATTAAGGGATCAATTCAACAGGAAGATATCATGATTATCAATGTATATGCACCTAATTACAGGGCACCAATTTATTTAAAAGATATGTTAAGGGACTTAAAGGGAGACTTAGATTCCAATACAATAGTACTAGGGGACTTCAATACTCCACTCTCAGAAATAGACAGATCAACAGGACAGAAGATCAACAAGGAAACAGTAGATTTAAATGACACTATAGCCCAAATGGATCTGCCAGATATCTACAGAACTTTTCATTTTACACTTCAAGAATTTACATTCTTCTCAGCAGTGCATGGAACCTACCTGAGGATTGACCACATACTAAGCCATAAAGCAAGACTCAGCAAATTCAAAAGAATTAGAATCATATGATGCATATGCAAACACATGGAGACTGAACAACATGCTCCTGAATGAACACTGGGTCATAGAAGAAATCAAAAGAGAAATCAAAAAATTTCTGGAAATAAATGAGGATAACAACACAACATATCAAAACTTATGGGATTCAGCAAAAGCAGTGTTAAGAGGAAAGGTTATAGCAATAGGTGCCTACATCAAGAAATTGGAAAGACACCAAATAAATGAGCTTTCAATGCATCTCAAAGATCTAGAAAATATGCAGCAAGACAGACCCATATCTAGTAGGAGAAGAGAAATAATTAAAATCAGAGAAGAAATCAACATGATTGAATCAAAAAAATTACAAAAAATCCACCAAATGTGGAAAAAATAAACAAAATTGACACCTCATTGGCCCAACTAACTAAAAAAACAGAAGAGAAAAGACCCAAATCAATAAAATCAGAAATGAAAAAGGAAACATAACAACAGACACCACAGAAATAAAAAGAATCATCAGAAATTACTACAAGGACTTGTATGCCAGCAAACAGGGCAACCTATCAGAAATGGATAGATTCCTGGACACATGCAACCTACCTACCTTGAACCAGGAAGACATAGAAAACCTAAACAGACCCAAAACTGAAACAGAAATTGAAACAGTAATCAAGGCCCTCCCAACAAAGAAAAGCCCAGGACCAGATGGGTTCACTGCTGAATTCTACCAGACATTTAAAGAAGAACTAACTCCAATTCTTCTCAGACTATTCAGAACAATCGAAAAAGATGGAATCCTCCCAAATTCTTTCCATGAAGCCAGCATAACCTTAATCCTAAGCCGGAAAAAGATGCGGGATTGAAAGAAATTTACAGACCAATAACCCTGATGAACATAGATGCAAAAATCTTCAATAAAATTCTGGCCAATAGAAAGCAAAAACACATCAGAAAGATTATCCACCCAGACGAAGTGGGATTTATCCCTGGTATGCAGGGATGGTTCAGTATTCGCAAATCACAATAACATACTGCAGAAGAAAAACCATATGATTATCTCAATAGATGCCGAGAAAGCATTCGATAAAATACAACACCCTTTCACGATGAAAACTCTAGGCAAATTGGATATAGAAGGAATATTCCTCGATACAATCAAAGCAATTTATGAAAAATCCACGGCCAGCATCCAATTGAATGGGGAAATTCTGGAAGCATTTCCACTGAGATCTGGTACCAGACAGAGATGCCCACTCACACCACTGCTATTCAACATAGTTCTGGAATTTTTAGCCAGAGCCATCAGGCAAGAAAAAGAAAGTAAAGGGATACAAATTGGGAAGGAAGAAGTAAAACTATCCCTCTTTGCAGATGATATGATTCTTTATTTAGGGGATCCAAAGAACTCTACTAAGAGACTATTGGATCGTATAGAAGAGATTGGCGAAGTAGCAGGATATAAAATCAATGCACAAAAATCAACAGCCTTTGGATACACAGGCAATGCCATGGCTGAGGAAGAATTTCTAAGATCAATCCCATTCACAATAGCCACAAAAACAATCAAATACATTGGAATAAACTTAACCAAGGATGTTAAAGATCTCTATGATGAAAATTACAAAATGGAAAAAACTTCCATGCTCATGGATTGGAAGAATCAATATCATCAAAATGTCCATTCTCCCAAAAGCAATTTATAGATTCAATGTGATACCAATCAAAATACCAAAGATATTCTTCTCAGATCTAGAAAAAATGATGCTGAAATTCATATGGAGACACAGGAGACCTCGAATAGCTAAAGCAATCTTGTACAACAGATACAAAGCTGGAGGCGTCACAATACCAGATTTCAGGACATACTACAGGGCAGTTGTAATCAAAACAGCATGGTCCTGGTACAGAAACAGATGGATAGACCAATGGAACAGAATAGAAACACCAGAAATCAACCCAAACATCTACAGGCAATTCATATTTGATCAAGGATCTAAAACCAATTCCTGGAGCAAGGACAGTCTATGCAATAAATGGTGCTGGGAAAACTAGATTTCCACATGCAGAAGCATGACGCAAGACTCCTCCCTTACACCTTACGCAAAAATCTACTCAACATGGATTAAAGACTAAATCTACGATCTGACACCATCAAATTATTAGAGAACATTAGAAAACACCCTGCAAGTTATAGGTACCAGCAAAAACTTCTTGGAAAAGACCCCAAAAGCACAGGCAGTCAAGCCAAAATTAACATTTGGGATTGCATCAAATTGAGAAGTTTCTGTACTGCAAAGAAACACTCAGGAAAATGAAGTGGCAACAGACAGAATGAGAAAAAATATTTGCAAACTATGCTACAGATAAAGGATCAATAACCAGAATCTACAAAGAGATCAAGAAACTCCACAAAAACAAAATGAACAACCCACTAAAGAGATAGGACAAGGACCTCAATAGACACTTTTCAAAAGAGGAAATCCAAATGGCCAACAGACACATGAAAAAATGTTCAAGATCACTAGGCATCAGGGAAATGCAAATCAAAACAACAATGAGGTTTCACCTTACCCCGGATAGAATGGTTCACATTCAGAAATCTACCAACAACAGATGCTGGCAAGGATGTGAGGAAAAAGGGACACTAACCCACTGTTGGTGGGAATGCAGACTGGTAAAACCACTATGGAAGTCAGTCTGGAGATTACTCAGTAACCTGAATATAACCCTACCGTTCGACCCAGCCATTCCACTCCTTGAAATTTACCCAAAGGAAATTAAATTGGCAAACAAAAAAGCTATTGCACATTAATGTTTATTGCAGCTCAATTCACAGTAGCTAAGACCTGGAACCAACCCAAATGCCCATCAACAGTAGACTGGATAAAGAAATTATGGGACATGTACTCTATAGAATACTATACAGCAGTCAAAAACAATGAAATCTGGTCATTTGCAACAAAATGGAGGAACCTGGAAAACATCATGCTCAGTGAAACAAGCCAGTCCAGGAGGGACAAATATCATATGTTCTCCCTTATTGGTGACAACTAACTGAACACCAAAAAGGAAACCTGTTGAAATGAAATGGACACTATGAGAAACAGTGACTTGATCCTTGATCGGTCCTTGTCCTGACTGTTGATGTACAATGTAATACTTTATCCCTGTTAGTATTTTTTTTGTTCTACTTAATACTATTTGTTGAACTCTGTGACTAATATACAATTATTCTTAATGCTGAAATTTAACTGAAAAGTGATCTCAGTTAAATATAAGAGTGGGAATATAGAGGGAGGTGATGTACAGTTTGGGACATGCTCAAGCTGACTTGCTGCAAATGGTAGAGTTAGAAATGTGCCAGGGAATTCTAATTCAATCCCATCAAGGTGGCATGGACCAATGACATCTCAGTGGTCAAAGTGATGAATTTCAGTTCACAATTGATCACACTGATAGGTCTAAGAGACAAAAGGATCATACAAACAAGACTATTGTCTGCTAATACTAACTGATAGAATAAGAAAGGGAGAGAACGATCCAACATGGGAAGCAGGATACACAGCAGACTCATAGAATGTCAGATGTCCTAAATAGCACTCTGGCCTCAGAATCAGCCCTTAAGGCATTCGGATCTGGCTGAAGAGCCCGTGAGAGTATTTCAGGCATGGAAAGCCAAACACTCTGGCAAAAAAAAAAAAAAAAAAAACAAAAAACAAAAAAAAAAAAAAAAAAAAAAAACACCTAAATGGAAGATCTCTGCGAGTGAGATCCCAGTAGAAAGAACGGGCAATCAAAAAGGAAGTACCTTTCTCTGAAGGGAAGAGTGAACCTCCACTTTGACTATGACCTCATCTTAATAAGATCAAAGCTGGTGAACTCAAAAGGCTTCCATAGCCTTGGCAATTCATGACTAGAGCCTAGGGAGATTACTGACACCATAAACAAGAGTGTCAAATTGTTAAGTCAACAACAGTAGTCACTGTGCACTTACTCCTCATGTAGGATCTCTGTCCTTTTTGTGTTGTTCAATGTGAATTAATGTGTATAACTACTACTCAAATAGTATTTTACACTTTATGTTCTGTGTGGGTGCAAACTGATGAAATCTTTACTTCATATATACTAAATCGATCTTCTGTATATAAAGATAATTGAAAATGAATCTTGATGTGAATGGAATGGGAAAGGGAGCGGGATTTGGGAGGGTTGTGGGCAGGAGGGAAGTTATGGGGGGGGAGCCATTGTAAACCATAATCTGTACTTTGGAAATTTATATTTGGTAAATAAAAGTTAAAAAAAAGAACAAGGAGAAGAGATAGAAGAAATAGCAACATTATCAAAACCACAAAAATAAAGTAAGTAATAAAAATAGAGAAATTTAGTTGGATTAAAAATAAATCAATCTAAATAAACCTAACCTATTATGGTATACAGTCTGTTAAATTAGGTGAAAAAATTTTTCTAATATATAAATTATTTTGCAAAGAAAACAATAAACCAAGAAAAGAAATGCCAACAAACAGAATGTGATTTTTCAAAAATAATTTCCATAGTGATGGATAAAACGCTACCACGATGCCCGATGTCCATGAAGTATGCTGTGATGACTGTCTTTCCATCAGTCCTTGTAACTTGGTGACATTTTCCCTGGGGTTACACATGTCATAAAATATAAGAGCGCCAATTAAATGTGATTTTAGTTAAAATCAAAATGGTTTGTGTAAATATGTCCCATATATGACCTGGGGGGCATCTATACTAAGATTTCTGTTGTTGTTTACCTGAAATTTATTCTGAACAAAGTGGCCTGAATGTTTATTTGCTAAATCTTGCAACCCTACCTAGAGGACCTGAGTCTGTGAAAGAATGGCTTGGCAGTTTCATTGGGTTTCTTTATTTGAAATCCAGCTGAGCACTGACTCCATGCCCAAAGTTTCATCAATAATACTGCTTTGCCAGCAATTGGTACTTTCAAATATGTTAATTTTTGCAAAATATTAGAACGTATTATATAATTCATCCTTAAATTCATGTGTCACTCCTCAGTAAGTAAGGCTGAGCTGTATTTAGGTCAGCTATTTTTTTTTTTGGCCTCAGTATGAATCACCTGTTTATTTTTTTAAAATGTTTTCTCACTTTTATAGAAATCATACAGATATATTCTTCTTCACGTGCAGTAGGAGAAACATTTTTGATATTCATCTTTCTGGGAACCATACTCTGTCTTTCAACTGTGGCTAATGTCAACTCCAGGCTTTCTCTTCTGTTGAAATTCCTGGGATACAACATATCCACATATCCCAGGACAGAAGCTGAATAGCAAGCCCCCATTAAACATCTGTTGAAATGAACAAATGTATAATTCAGCTGATATTTTTAAAATTTATTTATTTGAAAAGGGAGAGGGAGAGAGGATAGTGAGAGAGAGAGAGAGAGAGAGAGAGAGAGAAAGAGAGAGAGAGAATCTCCATTCACTGGTCACAGCAGCCAGGCTAAGCCAGAAGCTGGAAATTCCTACCTGGGTGATAGGGACACAACCACTTGAGCCTCCCCCAGGATCTACATTATAAAGAAGCTGGGTAAGGAGCTGGGACATTGACACTAGGACTCTGAAGTGGCATGTGGTTAGCACAACTTGCATCTTAGCTATCAAGGCAAACAAGTGCCCTCTAGCTCATATACATGAAGATAAGTGTTTATAGACCTTTTCCAAATCTACTTGGAATCTAGATACTGATAAGTTCTGTAAAGTTCTGAGGCAAGAGCCTATAGCAATCTCAATAATCACTATAACAATTAGTTAGAAAAACAAGAGGAATAAATTGAGCATTTATATGAAACTGGTCATTCCACCTATCTACTTTAGTCTTCTCATTTTCCTAATAACAATTCAGGAAAAGTCAGAGAAGGCCCCTGTGCTGCTCTATGTCTGGAAAAAAAGCACTGGGTTCTAGGTAATGCTTAGCTTTTTTTTTTAAAAAGATTTTATTTATTTATTTTAGATGTAGAGTTACAGACAGTGAGAGGGAGACAGAGAGAAAGATCTTCCTTCCGTTGGTTCACTCCCCACATGGCCACAATGGCCAGAGCTGCGCCGATCTGAAGCCAGAAGCCAGGAGTTTATTCCATGTCTCCCATGTGGGTGCAGGGGACCAAGCACATGGGCCATCTTCTACTGCTTTCCCAGGCCATAGCAGAGAGCTGGATGGGAAGTATGGCAGCCAGGACTAGAACCAGCGCCCATATAGGATGCTGGTGCCGCAGGCAGAGGATTAACCTACTGCACCATGGTGCCAGCCCCAGTGCTTAGCTTTTTTTGCATGGGGTGTTCGTATAATACACTCACAACATTAAATAAAGCCAACAAATTTAATTTTAGCTGTAAAAGCTTTGTTGAATCATGGCTCACTCTGACAGCCTAACAGATGGTCAAGAAACTTGATTCAAGTTTGTTCTTTGTTGTTTTTACACTCAAAGTCTCAGAACATTATTTATCATCCAAAAACAACCAGCCAGCTATTCCTTCCTTGCTCATTCTGTGTCATCAAACTCGCTGCTCATTGCATTGCATCTCCTACTCCAGAAGAAGAAACTGCTAGAATGGACTCTCTGATCCCTTTCCCTGAGGATCTACCACCTGTTTGAGGGATAGCACATTGCAAAATCAAGTTTTTTGTCCAGAACACATGATACACCATAACATAGCTTTTATATCTGTTCATCAAAAGTGACTCACAGTTATCCAGGCTATTTCATGCACATGGCTATTTTTTTTTTTTTTTTTTTTTGGACAGGCAGAGTCGACAGTGAGAGAGAGAGACAGAGAGAAAGGTCTTCCTTTGCCGTTGGTTCACCCTCCAATGGCCGCCGCTGCAGCCGGCGCACCGCGCTGATCCGATGGCAGGAGCCAGGAGCCAGGTGCTTTTCCTGGTCTCCCATGGGGTGCAGGGCCCAAGCACCTGGGCCATCCTCCACTGCACTCCCTGGCCACAGCAGAGAGCTGGCCTGGAAGAGGGGCAACCGGGACAGAATCCGGCGCCCCAACCAGGACTAGAACCCGGTGTGCCGGCGCCGCAAGGCGGAGGATTAGCCTAGTGAGCCGCGGCACCGGCCACGCACATGGCTATTAGATACTTCATCAGTAGATCGCATAGTGTCATTTAATTTTTCTATTGAAACTGTGTTTAAGCAAATATACATTGTAAACTTAATAAGAGTTAAATAATTTTCTTTTCTTTGTCAGGAACTAAAGGTATAAGTTTGTATTAAAACTTTTAGTTTAAGGAGGGAAAACATCAAAATTTACAACCATCTAGAATTGCATCAATTAATTCACTTAAAATTTCATATTTATTTGACAATTTTACTACAGTATACTCTTTCATAGCTTCCCTTTTTTAAAAGATTTATTTATTTATTTGAAAGTCAGAGTTACACAGAGTGAGGAGAGGCAGAGAGAGAGTTCTTCCGTCTGATGGTTCACTCCCCAGATAGCCGCAGTGGCTGGAGATGCGCCGATCCGAAGGCAGGAGCCAGGAGCTTATTCCTGGTCTCCCACATGGGTGCAGGGGCCCAAGTGAAAAAAACTGTGAATTGTCTTTTCCATAGCAGAGAATAAGTGTTTCAGAGTCATTATCTTTTATATACTTATTTTAGAAAAATAAGCTAAAATCATCAGTAATAAAATTTACACATTATATGCAAACCCATTTATGCAAGTAATCTTCAACAAGTTCATAAACATGCATAGTATGAGAATCTACACATGAATTATAAAAAATATTTGCACTGAAATAAACTTATGTTTTAATTCCATTTTTCCATTTTTAGAAACTTCTTAAAGTTTCTTTGAAATCATAGGATAAATTGATCTGCACAGGGATCTAATGATGGTCTGATGCCTATACCACCCTGATCTAATCTACCACTTACAATATTGGGCTACTTAGGCTACATATCTGTTAAATAAAAGGATGCTTAAGCAGCAAATGAGAGAATCCCTCTTTACAAACCCTGCCAATTAAATCGTGGGCATTAAAGCAGAAAACACTGATGCTATACACTAGCAGAAAATAACTTAGTGATTTTCAAAGCATATACTGGGTAAATTATAAGCATAATAGGCAGTAGTTAAAATGACCCATCTAAACATTTTGCTAGCTTAGATCTCTATGGATTTTACTTTTTATAAATATATCCAACATCTTGAATGATCGTCAAGGAGTGCAGTCTTGTGACTCATTGTGCTCATGAGCCCTCAGTCTATAAATCATATCATAAACAAGGCCCACAAGGGAGCTGTCTGCGTCTTGTCAGTTGCCCATTTTTCTATCATACTCAACAATTTTTAGCCTTAGGTGGTTTTCTTGTCAAGAAATGCAGAATGGTGTTTTATTAGTCTGTTCTCCTACCTACAAGTGTTATTTTATCTTTTATGCTGTGTGCATTTCTTTTAGGATGTATGATGCAATTTAGTAGATAAAATACTGGAAAATAACTTAATTTATCTGAAAACTACTTTGGAAGGGTAGGGGAAATAAATATGAATATTCCCTTTTTCCGGCATTATTGTACCCTCTAGCCACTAGAAAATATAGTAGAATATTTTTACAGTTCTAGTTCTTGTCATGCAGTATTGCTTATAACAGTGTACATTTAAAAGCATGACAATATCTATAGACATCAGAAGTAAGCCTTGACCAACAGCTTGGTTCCCACTCCTTTTTGCAAACATGAAGTCTTTGCAGGATGCATATGCGTCCCCAGAATAGTGTGACTCATTCCTAAAGTCACCAGCTGTTCTTCCACTGTCCTTCCACTATTTTCCAAACAGCTCATTGCTCTGAATGTAGCCTTCTGAGTATTGCTAACCCCTGTCTTTCAAAAAAAAAAAAATCACTCCTGATGGCCTCTGTCACCAAACTCATTAACAAAATCGCATCATTTTTAAGATGCGCCTGATGTGAAGTGTTCAAGTATATAAGTTTATAATCTCAGAATAAATTCAGCTAGATACATTTTATACTAGAATGCTAATAAATCTTCAGTCTCAAGAATGTGTTAATTGTACAGACTAGAGATGATAAATATTACATTAATGCATACACATTAAGTGTGTTCATGCGTGCTATTTTTGATTAATTTCTAAGGATAGTTGGTTTTATAACATTTCCTGGTAATTCATTTCTTATTTCAAGAAGTCTCATAAATATCTAAAATGCAATATATGAATCTAATACTGAGCTTAATCTTTTTATTCAGTTAATTATGATAACTCTCTTGGTAGCATTTTATATAATATGTATATAGTTACTGATACTCATATATATTTATGAAGGCAACACTAAGAATCTAAGAGAGGGCGAGCACTGTGTGCAGTGGATAAAGCCAGCAACCCATATGAGTGCTGTTTCAATTCCCGGCTGCCACACTTGCGATCCAGATCCCTGTTAATGACTGGGGAAAAGCAATGGAAGGTGGCCAAGTGTTTGGGCCCCTGCCACCCATGTAGGGAACCCAGTAGAAGCTCCGGCTTCAGCCTGTCCAGTACTAGCTAATGTGGTCATCTGGGAGGTGAATCAGCAGATGGAAAAATCCTCTCTCTCTCTCTCTCTCTCTCACTCTCACTCTTTCCCTAAAACTAAACAAATCTTATAAAAAAAAAAAAAAAAACCTCATGCGAAGTTCAAGAGCCCCGTTAGTCTTTGAATGCTCATCTATTCATCCACCGTACATTCCTTGAGACTTTCCTATTTCTATAGTTCAGACCTCAGTTCTCATCATCTCAGAACTTGTCTGAATTCTTAGGTTTTAGCCCTCTCTTTGACCCAAGGTGTTTCAGGGAGGTTGGCTCCTCAGTTCCCTCTACATAGTATGCACTGCCTTTTTTAGGGTTCCAAATATACATATAACCTTCCAGCTCTTCTTTACCATTGCTAGCAAGGTCTCCAGGGAGTGTGTGTATTATATGCCAATGGTGCTTACCAGCAACTGCACCACATTATTCACCTTGGGTTCATTATCAGGCTCTCAGCTATGGCTCAACCATGGCAAAAGTGAGGAGGGGGTTGCAGTGCAGCAGGTTATGCCAGCGTCTCTGAAGTGTCAATGTCATGTATGAGTACTGGCTCTAGTCCTGGTTGCTTTGCTTCCAAACCAGCTCCCTGCTAATGAGCTTGAGAAAGCAGCAGCAGATGGCCCAGTTGCTTAGGCCCCAGTGACACATGTGGGAGACTCAGATGGAGTTCCAGACTCATGGATTCAGCCTGGCCCTGCCCTGTTATGGCCATTTTGGGTTGAACCAATGGATGGAAGATCTCTCTCTCTCTCTCTCTCTCTCTGGAAGATCTCTCTCTCTCTCTCTCTCTCTGTCTGCCTCTCCAGTAATTTTTTAAAAAATTCTTTAAAAAGTGGCAAATGATGTAGTATTTGTTATTTTTTCTAAATCTGGTACTGAAATTAAAAAATCAATGGTGTTACTCTTTGTAATCTTGTATCAGATAACCCTGCAAGGTCTCTGTAGCTGTAACTATGATTAGTCTCATTTTTACAAGCCCTCTCATTAGGGTTGACATTATTTTTTCTCATAAATATAAATTCTTATTTTAGAGCCTGTTCAAAACTTGCAGATTACCTAACTGATATTTCACAGACATCAATTTCAGCCTCTGGAAATAAAGCATGCATTCGAGGCCAGAGGTGTTCGAACTAGGATCTGCAATTTATCATAGTGTCCTTATAAATCATTTTTTAAAGTATTTATTATTTGAATGGCAAAAGTTACTGAAAGAGAGAGAGAGGGAAAGAGAGAGTGAGCAAATTAGCTAGCCCTTCCATCTATTGGTTCATTTCCTAATCGGCCGCAAGAGCCATGGATAAGTCAGGCTGAAGCCTGGAAGTCCATCTAGTTCTCCCATGTGTGTGCAGCAGCCTAAGTGCTGTGCTAATTTCTGCTGCTTTTCTAAGTGCAGGGAGCTGGATCAGAAATGAAACAGCAGGACTCATATGGGATGCCGGCTGCACAAGCAGTGGCTTAACCTAGTGTGCCACAATGCTGGCCCCTGATAGTGTCTTTTTAATAGAATTAAAAACAATTACATTATGGCAAATGTCATGTTCTAAATGTTGGTTTTCCCACAAAAGTCAAGGTTGGAACCTAGTACCCAATGTGATAGTGTAATGAGTGGTATATAGGAGGTAATTAGCTTACTGGAGCTCTGACCTCATGAATGAAATTAGCACTCTTAGAAAAGAGTCATAATGTGGGGATAAGAGAAGGTATGAGTGAAGAGGCTGAACTCCTCACCAGACAGGAAATTCATTGGTGCCTTGATCTTCAACTTCACAGCCTCAGGAAGTAGGAAGCATCAATTTCCACTGCTTATAAATTTCCAAATCTAATACATTTTCTTATAGCAACAGGAATGGACTGAGACATATGTGGACTCCATATTCTTTGGCTGTCTCTAAATATATTAATAATGCAATAATATGAGAAAGGGTTATAAATGGAGAGCCAGATTAAATGTACCTTCTCCTAAGATGCACACATCTAAAGCCCCAAAATCTGTGAACGTGTCATTTTACATCCCAAAGAGGAATTAAATTTATAAGAGAGAGGTCTTCAATATACACAGAAAAACCTAGCTCAAACACAAAGAAAGGCCAGCGCCATGGCTCACTTGGCTAATCTTCTGCCTGGGGTGCTGGCACCCAGTTTCTAGCCCTGATCAGGACGCTGGATTCTGTCCCGGCTGCTCCTCTCCCAGGTCAGCTCTCTGCTGTGGCCCGGGAAGGCAGTGGAGGATGGCCCAAGTGCTTGGGCCCTGCACCCACATGGGAGACCAGGAGGAAGCACCTAGCTCCTGGCTTTGGATCAGCGCAGTGCACCGGCCATACTGGCCATCTGGGGGGTGAACCAACAGAAAAGGAAGACCTTTGTCTCTGTCTCTCTCTGTCTCTCTCACTGTCTAACTCTCTCTGTCAAAAAAAAAAAAAAAAAAAAAAACCACAAAGAAAAAGAACAAGTTAGCCCTTCCTGGGTGCAATTTTTCCCACAGAACTAAATGACTGGATGTGGGATTGGACTATCTGTGGATCAATGGATCAGATCACGTTCCCACACATTTTCTAAAGGCAGATCTTGTTACTCCATGTACTGATTCAAACACTAACCTCTTCTGGAAATGTATTCATAGATAGACTATAAAATAATGCTTTTCCAGAAATTTGGATCTCTCTTTGCTCAAATTGATGCATCAAATGGCCACCACATAGAGGGAGCTAAATTTCTGCAATGCATGATATAAGAAAGGTGAATATTTATGGTTACAATCTGCACACACTCTTGGTGTGTATTTTTCTTATCAATGGATGTAAACTGAAATACATTCCCAACCCAGATAAAGATAAAATTCCTCTGCAATCAAATACAAAAAAATGACTTTAATTAGGATATGTCTGTTTTTTTAACCTATTGTTTTTCAAATTTAAGACTTTTCTACCAGCCAAATGATCATGTAATGTATTCAAGTCTTTCCCTTACTTTTTTCACTCTTCAGATAATAGAGATAAGAGTATCTTGGAAGTTTTCAGAACTATTGTTTTAATACTAAAATTTAATTTTTTTTTGAAGATTTATTTATTTATTTGTAAGTCAGTTACACAGAGGGAGGAGAGGCAGAGAGAGAGAGAGAGAGAGAGGTCTTCCATCCAACGGTTCACTCCCCAGTTGGCTGCAACGGCCGGACCTGTGCCGATCCAAAGCCAGGAGCCAGGAGCCTCTTCCAGGTCTCCCACGTTGGTGCAGGGGCCCAAGGACTTGGGCCATCCTCCATCGCTTTCCCAGGCCATAGCAGAGAGCTGGATCAGAAATGGAACAGCCAGGTTTTGAACTGGCGCCCATATGGGATGCCGGCACCACAGGTCAGGGCATTAACCCGCTGAGCCACAGTGCTGGCCCCCATACCAAGATTTAATAACAAGAGCTATGCATTGTACTCATTTACCCTGTAAGTTTCAAGAATGGAGAAATGCAGGATATCATCATTATCAAGACAAAAAAAAATTCCACAGTATGATGACTTAAGTGTTTTCCCTATGAATGTTTTCATATAATGCTTACTTGGAAAACTAGACTCTGAACTTCTGGCAAGACAGTAACTTTGGGACAAAGAAAGAGAGACTATCATCACAAATGAATGAAAACTCTAGGAATGAGTAAAAAATAAAAAGCAAAAAAAAAGTCCATTTCACAGCATAATGTTTTGAAAATGGCCTTATGTTTTCTGTCATACTCGAAAATAAAATTAGAAATATAATACATATACAAAATTAAGTTGTTCAAGTCAAGGAAATAAACATTTTCTTTTTAAAAAAAAAATTTTTTTTGACAGGCAGAGTGGACAGTGAGAGAGAGAGAGACAGAGAGAAAGGTCTTCCTTTGCTGTTGGTTCACCCTCCAATGGCTGCCGCAGCCGGCGCGCTGCCGCCAGCGCACCGCACTGATCCGATGGCAGGAGCCAGGTACTTCTCCTGGTCTCCCGTGGGGTGCAGGGCCCAAGCACTTGTGCCATCCTCCACTGCACTCCCTGGCCACAGCAGAGAGCTGGCCTGAAAGAGGGGCAACCAGTGCCCCGACCGGGACTAGAACCCCGTGTGCCGGCACCGCAAGGCGGAGGATTAGCCTCGTGAGCCGTGGCGCTGGCCGAAATAAACATTTTCTATGATGGAATGATTAATTCCTTCAAGTTACAACCGCAAAATAAATATGTTGTTCTTAACATGCCTATACATATATATATATTATAAATTATATATGGAATAATTTTTTATTATTTCTAAACTTGATTTTAACAACAAATCATGCATATTTTCTTTTGTTTTATGTAATAATGTTTTTCAATAAAGGCTATATAAATTTACATATTCACAAGATTTTCTTGAAAGCTAATGTTTTACAGTCATTTGCATAGACATATGAGGAGACATGAAAAATTTAAAGAAAAACAAATTTTAAAGAGGTTGATTTTGAAATCCATGGATAATTTTCCACAATATGCATTTCCATTTTTTTAAGATCTCCCATAGAAGCTAGAACATGTGTCCTTTAGATTACAATGAGCAGACAAAATAATGAAAATACTAAGTAAAGACTGTTGAGAAATTAATTAAATGAAAATAACCCCAGCATTATATACTGGGTCTAATTGTATACTACTATGTCGGGGGGGAGGGAAGCCCTGAATTAACAAAAATAATTTTAGGTAGTCTATGATGCTCTAATTAATGAAACTGATAATAACTCATCCAATAATTGTGATTTTAACAAATAATAAATATTTCATTAAAACATATTTGTTAAGTTTCTAATAAAATATGCTACAAACCAATTAATCTCAATGAGTTAGCTGTGAAAAATTGGCTATTTTTCAGTATCCTCCCATGCTACTATTAACTGAATATAGTAAATTGAGTCAAGGTTTATATTCTTTTTTGCTTTTATAAAGGAGCAGTGTTTTCTTAGCCCCATTTTTGTAAATAAACTAGATTATTATTTCAAGAAATCCTTCTTATATAATTACCTTCTCACATTAAATTATAAAATAAATTTATTTTGAAACAATATTTGATATTAAAAATATAGTGTGTAGTCAGACTGGAAAGATTTCCAAAATTTACCCAATAATATATATGAGGATAGAAACCGACAAAAATTAGTTATTTGCTTGATGACAATGGAGTCAAATATGAAAGTCACGCCTTTCACTTGACAGTTCTATTTCCACAAAATGAAAATTCAGTCTTCCTGAAATGAACAATGAATTATTGGAAGCATGGGAATTTTGAACTCAGAGTTGGCATACATTTTGTAGACTTATAGCAAAAAATTAACTGAACTCAATTTTATACCCTGATAAAGTGCTAACATGAGACTCCTAAGGAAAGTCCTGTGATTAATAGTTATTAAGAAAACAATTGAGTAGAAAGTACATTAACGACACAAGCCAAAGAAACTGCAACAAGGCAGACAGGAACTTACAGAGATATTTAAAGATGTTTCAGGATCAATCTCAAAAGTTTCCAGGTCTAGACGTTCTCACTTGTTACAGCTACAAGACCAGCAATAGCCAACAATATCTACATTTTATAAACTGTCCAGAACATTCAAAATAAAGGATTTCTTAAATCCTGTCTGAAGATAACTGTCACAGTGTAACAAGCAAATGATAAAATAAAAAAATGTAATTATAGGTAAATTATCTTAGAAATATCTGAGATTTTCAATGATTAATATTTAAACATCTATTTAAGAAATAACCCTTACCACCTATAATTTTTCCAAACAAGGATGTTTCAAAGGGCTGGTGCCATGGCACAGTAGGTTAATCCTCTGCCTGTGGTGCCAGCGTCGCATGTGGGTGCCGGTTCTAATCCTGGTTGCTCCACTTCTAATCCAGCTCTTTGCTATGGCCTAGGAGAGCAGTAGAAGATAGCCCAAGTCCTTGGGCCCTTGCACCCACGTGGGAGACCAAGAAGTGCCTGGCTCTTGGCTTACAATTGGCGCAGTTCTGGCCACTGCCGCCATTTGGAGAGTGAACCAACAGAAGGAAGAACTTACTCTCTGTCTCTCCTTCTCACTGTCTATAACTCTACCTCTCAAATAAGATAAATAAAATCTTTAAAACAAAGGATGTTTCAATATTAGAAAAATTAAATCAGCATGTTAGCAGATGAAAGCAATTGAGTAGGAATGCTATTTTTTCCTTACTATACCTTGACACAATACACTGCCACCACCAAAAAAATACCTTATCAAAGATGAAACAAAAGAAATTAAACAAAGAATATTTCCAGGAAACATTAACATTCCATAATACTCACTGGTGATACATACTACTAAACACAGCACCATATAAGATATGAATAAAATACCTTTTCTACAATCAAATGAGAGGGAATGCAGTATTTGCAATTCTATCCAATGCATTGAGAGGAGGTAGGTAGAGCTCAAAATGTCAAATCAAAGGATTAGAGCAATATTCTCAAATGTAGAATATGCCACTTTCTGAACTTCTAGAGAATTGTGAGGTGTTTCATTTGCTTCTTAATGGTAAGAAGTGCAATAATTTGACTTTTAGTTTGGAAAATGTGTTCTGTCAATTCCCAGTCCACTATACTTCTAAAATTTCAGTTGCAAGTTTCTTGTGGGAATATATGTTATGTTTTAGAATATTTGCATTTTACCACAGGCTTCAACGCACCTGTAAACTCTTACCCATCTGGTCTGATTAATGCCTTCTCCTTGCTATACAACACTAATGCGATGCTCACGCAGCTAGTTTGGCCCACATGCACTTTCAAAGTATGACGAAAGAACTAACCCTGAGTCAAACAGATGTCTATCTCACATGAATATAAATCATTCCTGCAATGGATGAAGAAAGCATTTGCCAGATGACTGGCCATATTCACATCATGTGTCTAAGCACTGTTATCTGTTGGGCAAAGAAGAACATCTCATAAAACTGTTTTTTTTAGACCAATGCTTGGTTAAATTTATGATAGACCACTATTACACTCAAGGTAATCTTGTTATTGCAGAAGCCAGATGGTTGAATAAATTTGAAAATAATAGTAACCACCATGCACCCTCTCTTAGCAGTTTAAGGTTGACATTAATCTCTGGTTCTCCAATAATTTTTTATGTTTATCAGAAGTCTTTTTAACTTTTATTTAATAAATTTAAATTTCCAAATTACAACTTTTGAATTACAGTGGCTTCCCCCGCCAAAACGTCCCACACCACCCACACCCCTCCCATCTCCTGCTCATTCTTCCATTCCATCCACATCAAGATTCATTTTCAATTATTTTTATATACAGAAGATCGATTTAGTATATATGAAGTAAAGATTTCATCAGTTTGCACCCACACAGAACATGAAGTGTAAAATACTGTTTCAGTACTAGTTATAGCATTACTTCATATTGGACAACACATTAAGGACAGTTGCCACATGAGAAGTAAGTACACAGAGTATCCTGTTATTGACTTAACAATTTGACATTCTTGTTTATGGCGTCAGTAATCTCCCTAGGCTCTAGTCATGAGTTGCCAAGGCTATGGAAGCCTTTTGAGTGGAAGTTCTCTCCTCACTTCAGAGAAAGGTACCTCATTCTTTGATGGCCCCGTTCTTTCCACTGGGATCTCACTCACAGAGATCTTTCATTTAGGTCCTTTTATTTTTCCAGAGTGTCTTGACTTTCTATGCCTAAAATACTCTCATGGATTCTTCAGCCAGAACCGAATGCCTTAAGGGCTGATTCTGAGGCCAGAGTGCTGTTTAGGACATCTGCCATTCTATGAGTCTGCTGTGTATCTCGCTTCCCATGTTGGATCATTCTCTCCCTTTTTTATTCTATCAGTTAGCATTCGCAGACACTAGTCTTGCTTATGTGATCAATTTGACTCTTAGACCTATCAGTGTGATCAATTGTGAACTGAAGTTGATCACTTGGACTAGTGAGATGGCATTGGTACATGCCACCTTGAAGGGATTATATTGGAATCCCTGGCACATTTCTAAATCCACCATTTGGGGCAAGTCCGATTGAACATGTCCCAAATTGTACATCTCCTCTCTCTCTTATTCCCACTCTTATATTTAACAGGGATCACTTTTCAGTTAAAATTTAAACACCAAAGAATAAATGTGTGTTGATTACAGAGTTCAACAAATAGTATTAAGTAGAACAAAAAAAAAATACTAAAATGGATAAAGTATTACATTGTACATCAACAGTCAGGACAAGGTCTGATCAAGTCACTGTTTCTCATAGTGTGCATTTCACTTCAACAGGTTTCCCCTTTGGTGCTGAGTTGGTTGTCGCCAATTAGGGAGAATATATGATATTTGTCCCTTTGGGACTGGCTTAATAAACTCAGCATGATGTTTTCAGATTCCTCCATCTTGTGGCAAATGACCGGATTTCATTGTTTTGACCGCTGTATAGTATTCTATAGAGTACATGTCCCATAATTTCTTTATCCAGTCTACTGTTGATGGGCATTTGGGTTGGTTCCAGGTCTTAGCTATTGTCAATTGAGCTGCAATAAACATGGAGGTACAGACAGCTTTTTTGTTTGCCAGTTTAATTTCCTTTGGGTAAATTCCAAGGAGTGGGATGGCTGGGTTTTATGGTAGGGTTATATTCAGGTTTCTGAGGAATCTCCAGACTGACTTCCATAGAGGCTTAACCAGTTTGCATTCCCACCAACAGTGGGTTAGTGTCCCTTTTCCCCACATCCTGCCAGCATCTGTTGTTGGTAGATTTCTGAATGTGAGCCATTCTACCCGGGGTGAGGTGAAACCTCATTGTGGTTTTGATTTGCATTCCCCTGATGGCTAGTGATCTTAAACATTTTTTCATGTGTCGTTGGCAATTTGGATTTCCTCTTTTGAAAAATATCTATTGAGGTTCTTGGCCCATCTCTTAAGTGGGTTGTTTGTTTTGTTGTTGTAGAGTTTCTTGATCTCTTTGTAGATTCTGTTTATTAATCTTTTATCTGTAGCATAGTTTGTGAATATTTTTTCCCATTCTGTCTGTTGCCTCTTCATTTTCCTGAGTGTTTCTTTTGCAGTACAAAAACTTCTCAATTTGATGAAATCCCAATAGTTAATTTGGGGTTTGACTGCCTGCGCCTCTGAGGTCTTTTCCAAGAAGTCTTTGCCAGTGCAGATATCTTGCAGGGTTTTTCCAATGTTCTCTAATAATTTGATGGTGTCGGGTCATAGATTTAGGTCTTTAATCCATGTTGAGTGGATTTTTGTGTAAGGTGAAAGGTATGGGTCTTGCTTCATGATTCTGCACATGGAAATCCAATTTTCCCAGCACCATTTAATGAATAGACTGTGCTTACTCCAGGAATTGGTTTTGGATCCTTGATCAAATATAAGTTGGCTGTAGATGTTTGGGTTGATTTCTGGTGTTTCTATTCTGTTTCATTGGTTTATCCGTCTATTTCTGTACCAGTACCTTGCTGTTTTGATGACAACTGCCTTGTAGTATGTCCTGAAATCTGGTATTGTGATGCCTCCGCCTTTGTTTTTGTTGTACAAGATTGCTTTAGCTATTCGAGGTCTCCTCTGTCTCCATATGAATTTCAGCATCATTTTTTCTAGATCTGTGAAGAATGTCTTTGGTATCTTGATTGGTATTGCATTGATTTTATAAATTGCTTTTGGGAGAATGGACATTTTGATGATGTTGATTCTTCCAATCCATGAGCATGGAAGATTTTTCCATTTTTTGGTATCCTCTTCTATTTCTTTAAGATTTTGTAATTCTCATCGTAGAGATCTTGAACGTCCTTGGTTAAGTTTATTCCAATGTATTTGTTTGCTTTTGTAGCTATTGTGAATGGGATTGATCTTAGCAGTTCTTTCTCAGTTATGGCACTGCCTGTGTATCCAAAGGCTGTTGATTTTTGTGCATTGATTTTATATCCTGCTACTTTGCCAAACTCTTCTATGAGTTCCAATAGTCTCTTAGTAGAGTTCTTTGGATCCCCTAAATAAAGAATCATATCATCTGCACAGAGGATAGTTTGACTTCTTCCTTCCCAATTTGTATTCCCTTAATTTTTTTTCTTTTTAAGAAAACTTTTATTTAGTAAATATAAATTTTAAAGTACAACTTTTGGATTATTGCAGCTTTTCGCCCCATAACAATCATCCCACCCACAAACCATCCAATCTCCTACTGCCTCTCCCATCTCATTCTTCATCAAGATTCATTTTCAATTATCTTTATATACAGATCAACTTAGTATATACTAAGTATAGATTTCAACAAAGACACACAAACTATAGAGTACTGTTTGAGTAGTAGTTTTACCATTAATTTGCATAATAAAACACATTAAGGACAGAGACCCTACATGGGGAGTAAGTGCACATTGACTCCTGTTATTGATTTAACAATTGTCACTCTTATTTATGATGTTAGTAATCATCCAAGTTTCTTGTCATGAGTTGCCAAGGCTATGAAAGCCTCTTGAGTTCACAAATTCTGACCTTATTTAGACAAGGCTATAATCAAAGTGGAATTCTCCCCTCCCTTCAGAGAAAGGTACCTCCTTCTTTGATGGCCCCTTCATTCCACTTGGACCTCACTGACAGCGATCTTTCATTTAAGTCATTTTTTGCCATAGTATCTTGGCTTCCATGCCTGAGAAACTCTCACGGGTTTTTTAGGCAATTCTGAAGCCTTAAAGGCTTATTCTGAGGCCAGAGTGCTGTTTAGGACATCTGCCATTCTATGAGTCTAATTTATATCCTGCTTTCCATGTTGGGTCTTTCTCTCCTTCTTAATTCTATCAATATTACTAGCAGACACTGGCCATATTTATGTGATCCCTTTGACACTTAATCTTATCTTTATGATCAATTATGAACTTAAACTGATCGCTTTTTTTAAATTTTTTTATTTAGTAAATATAAATTTCTAAAGTACAGTGAATGGATTACAATGGCTCCCCCCCCATAATTTCCCTCCCACAAACACCCCTCCCATCTCCTGCTCCTTCTCCCATTCCATTCACATCAAGATTCATTTTCAATTATTTTTATATACAGAAGATCGATTTAGTATATATGAAGTAAAGATTTCATCAGTTTGCACCCACACAGAACATGAAGTGTAAAATACTGTTTCAGTACTAGTTATAGCATTACTTCATATTGGACAACACATTAAGGACAGTTGCCACATGAGAAGTAAGTACACAGAGTATCCTGTTATTGACTTAACAATTTGACATTCTTGTTTATGGCGTCAGTAATCTCCCTAGGCTCTAGTCATGAGTTGCCAAGGCTATGGAAGCCTTTTGAGTTAGCTGACTTCAATCTTATTCAGACAGTGTCATAGTCAAAGTGGAAGTTCTCTCCTCACTTCAGAGAAAGGTACCTCATTCTTTGATGGCCCCGTTCTTTCCACTGGGATCTCACTCACAGAGATCTTTCATTTAGGTCCTTTTATTTTTCCAGAGTGTCTTGACTTTCTATGCCTAAAATACTCTCATGGATTCTTCAGCCAGAACCGAATGCCTTAAGGGCTGATTCTGAGGCCAGAGTGCTGTTTAGGACATCTGCCATTCTATGAGTCTGCTGTGTATCTCGCTTCCCATGTTGGATCATTCTCTCCCTTTTTTATTCTATCAGTTAGCATTCGCAGACACTAGTCTTGCTTATGTGATCAATTTGACTCTTAGACCTATCAGTGTGATCAATTGTGAACTGAAGTTGATCACTTGGACTAGTGAGATGGCATTGGTACATGCCACCTTGAAGGGATTATATTGGAATCCCTGGCACATTTCTAAATCCACCATTTGGGGCAAGTCCGATTGAACATGTCCCAAATTGTACATCTCCTCTCTCTCTTATTCCCACTCTTATATTTAACAGGGATCACTTTTCAGTTAAAATTTAAACACCAAAGAATAAATGTGTGTTGATTACAGAGTTCAACAAATAGTATTAAGTAGAACAAAAAAAAAATACTAAAATGGATAAAGTATTACATTGTACATCAACAGTCAGGACAAGGTCTGATCAAGTCACTGTTTCTCATAGTGTGCATTTCACTTCAACAGGTTTCCCCTTTGGTGCTGAGTTGGTTGTCGCCAATTAGGGAGAATATATGATATTTGTCCCTTTGGGACTGGCTTAATAAACTCAGCATGATGTTTTCAGATTCCTCCATCTTGTGGCAAATGACCGGATTTCATTGTTTTGACCGCTGTATAGTATTCTATAGAGTACATGTCCCATAATTTCTTTATCCAGTCTACTGTTGATGGGCATTTGGGTTGGTTCCAGGTCTTAGCTATTGTCGATTGAGCTGCAATAAACATGGAGGTACAGACAGCTTTTTTGTTTGCCAGTTTAATTTCCTTTGGGTAAATTCCAAGGAGTGGGATGGCTGGGTTTTATGGTAGGGTTATATTCAGGTTTCTGAGGAATCTCCAGACTGACTTCCATAGAGGCTTAACCAGTTTGCATTCCCACCAACAGTGGGTTAGTGTCCCTTTTCCCCACATCCTGCCAGCATCTGTTGTTGGTAGATTTCTGAATGTGAGCCATTCTACCCGGGGTGAGGTGAAACCTCATTGTGGTTTTGATTTGCATTCCCCTGATGGCTAGTGATCTTAAACATTTTTTCATGTGTCGTTGGCAATTTGGATTTCCTCTTTTGAAAAATATCTATTGAGGTTCTTGGCCCATCTCTTAAGTGGGTTGTTTGTTTTGTTGTTGTAGAGTTTCTTGATCTCTTTGTAGCTTCTGGTTATCAACCTTTTATCTGTAGCATAGTTTGTGAATATTTTTTCCCATTCTGTCTGTTGCCTCTTCACTTTCCTGAGTGTTTCTTTTGCAGTACAAAAACTTCTCAATTTGATGAAATCCCAATAGTTAATTTGGGGTTTGACTGCCTGTGCTTCTGGGGTCTTTTCCAAGAAATCTTTGCCGGTGCAGATATCTTGCAGGGGTTCTCCAAAGCTCTCTAATAATTTGAGGGTGTTGGGTCATAGATGTAAGTCTTTATTCCATGTTGAGTGATTTTTTGTGTAAGGTGAAAGGTAGGGTTCTTGCTTCATGATTCTGCACATGGAAATCCAATTTTCCCAGCACCATTTAATGAATAGACTGTGCTTACTCCAGGAATTGGTTTTGGATCCTTGATCAAATATAAGTTGGCTGTAGATGTTTGGGTTGATTTCTGGTGTTTCTATTCTGTTCCATTGCTCTATCCATCTGTTTCTGTACCACTACCACGCTGTTTTGATGACAACTGCCCTGTAGTACATCCTGAAATCTGGTATTGTGATGTCTCCGGATTTGTTTTTGTTGTACAAGATTGCTTTAGCTATTCGAGGTCTCCTCTGTCTCCATATGAATTTCAGCATCATTTTTTCTAGATCTGTGAAGACTGTCTTTTGTATTTTGATTGGTATTGCATTGATTTTATAAATTGCTTTTGGGAGAATGGACATTTTGATGATACTGATTCTTCCAATATAAATCCTTTAATTTCTTTTCTTGCCTGATAGCTCTGGCTAAAATTTCCAGAACTATTTTGAATAGCAGTGGTGAGAGTGGGCATCCCTGTCTGGTACGAGATCTCAGTGGAAATGCTTCCAACGTTTCCCCATTCAATAGGATGCTGGTGTGGGTTTTTCATAAAATGTTTTGATTGTATTGAGGAATATTCCTTCTATATCCAATTTGCTTAATTTTCATCATGAAAAGGTGTTATATTTTATCAAATGCTTTCTCTTCATCTATTGAGATGATCATATGGTTTTTCTTCTGCAGTTTGTTATTGTGGTGTATCACATTGATTGATTTGTAAATATTGAACCATCCCTGCATACCAGGGATAAATCCCACCTGGTCTGGGTAGATGATCTTTCTGATGTGTTGTTGCATTCTATTGGCCAGAATTTTATTGAGGATTTTTGCATCTATGTTCATCAGGGATATTAGTCTGTAGTTTTCTTTCAATGCTGCGTCTTTTTCTGGCTTAGGGATTAAGGTGATGCTGGCTTAATAGAAAAAATTTGGGAGGACTCCCTCTTTTTCGATTGTTCTGAATAGTTTGAGAAGAATTGGAGTTAGTTTTTCTTTAAATGTCTGGTAGAATTCAGCAGTGAATCCATCTGGTCCTGGGCTTTTCTTTGTTGGGAGGGCCTTTATTACTGTTTCAATTTCTGTCTCAGTTTTGGGTCTGTTTAGGTTTTCTATGTCTTCCTGGTTCAATTTATGTAGGTTGAATGTGTCCAGGAATCTATCCATTTCTGATGGATTTACCTGTTTGCTGGCATACAAGTCCTTGTAGTAATTTCTGATGATTCTTTTTATTTCTGTGGTGTCGGTTGTTACGTTTCCTTTTTCATCTCTGATTTTATTGATTTGGGTCTTTGCTCTTCTTTTTTTAGTTAGTTGGGCCAATGGGGTGTCACTTTTGTTTATTTTTTCAAAAAACCAGCTCCTCATTTAGCAGATATTTTGTAATGTTTTTTGGATTCAATCCTATTTATTTCTTCTCTGATTTTAAATATTTCTCTTCTCCTACTAGATTTGGTCTGGTTTGCTGCAGTTTTTCTAGATTCTTGAGATGCATTGAAAGCTCATTTATTTGGTGTCTTTCCAATTTCTTGATGTAGGCACCTATTGCTATAAACTTTCCTCTTAACACTGCTTTTGCTGAATCCCATAAGTTTTGGTATGTTGTGTTGTTATCCTCATTTACTTCCAGAAAGTTTTTGATTTCTCTTTTGATATCTTCTATGACCCATTGTTCATTCAGGAGCATGTTGTTCAATTTCTATGTGTTTGCATATGCTCTAGGGATTCCTGGGTTGCTAATTTCCAGCTTCAATCCCCTATGGTCTGAGAAGCTGCATCATATGATTCTAATTCTTTTGAATTTGCTGAGACTTGCTTTATGGCTTAGTATGTGGTCAATCCTAGAGAAAGTTCCATGTACTGCTGAGAAGAATGTAAATTCTTTATGTTTAGGATGAAAAGTTCTGTAGATATCTTGTTAGATCCATTTGGGCTATAGTGTCATTTAAATCTACTGTTTCCTTGTTGATCTTCTGTCCTGTTGATCTATTTCTGAGAGTGGAGTATTGAAGTCCCCCAGTAACTATTGTATTGGAGTCTAAGTCTCCCTTTAAGTCCCTTAACAAATCTTTTAAATAAACCAGTGCCCTGTAATTAGGTGCATATACATTGATAATCATTATATCTTCCTGTTGAATTGATACCTTAATCATTATATAGTGCCCCTCTTTGTCTCTCCTAACAGTTTTTGTGTTAAAGTTTATTTTGTCTGATATTAAGATGGCTATACCTGCTCTTTTTTCATTTCTGTTGGCTTGGTATATCTTTTTCCAGCCTTTCACTTTCAGTCTGCATGCATCTTTGTTGTAAAGATGGACACATCATTTCTCCTAGTGTACATTTCACTTCAACAGATTTCCTTTTAGGTGCTTGGTTAGCTATCACTGAACAGGGAGTACATATGATATTTGTCCCTTTGGGACTGGCTTAATTCACTCAGCATGATATTTTCCAGATTCCTCCATTTTGTTGCAAATGACCAGATTTCATTGTTTTGACTGCTGTATGGTATTCTATGGAGTATGTGTCCCATGATTTCTTTATTCAGTCTACTGTTGATGGGCATTTGGGTTGGTTCCAGGTCTTAGCTATTGTCAATTGAGCTGCAATAAACATGGAGGTACAGACAGCTTTTTTGTTTGCCAGTTTAATTTCCTTTGGGTAAATTCCAAGGAGTGGGATGGCTGGGTTTTATGGTAGGGTTATATTCAGGTTTCTGAGGAATCTCCAGACTGACTTCCATAGAGGCTTAACCAGTTTGCATTCCCACCAACAGTGGGTTAGTGTTCCTTTTTCCCCACATCCTTGCCAGCATTTGTTGTTAGTTGATTTGTGTATGTAAGCCATTCTAATGGGGTTGAGGTGAAATCTCATTGTGGTTTTGATTTGCATTCCCCTGAGGGCTAGTGATCCTGAACATTTTTTCATGTGTCGTTGGCCATTTGGATTTCCTCTTTTAAAAAGTGGCTTGTGCTCAGGCACTCAGTATTTATTATTTATATACTTTCTTGCTGGCAATGAGAGAGGAAATTTATCAGCCCTACTTGTCTTTCCCACTGTGATAGCTCTTATTCTATCACAAAGAGAAGGAATTTCATGTGAGGATTCTGCCAAACCTGAGGATACTTCAAAAATTTCATGGAAAATGGAAGTAAGAGATAAATGTATTATGGTACAAAAATTTGAAATCCATCAGTTTTTTCATAATAAGGATTTTGCCTGAACCTTCTGAATATCCCTCACAAGCATGGATTTCAAGGCTGTTTTTGCCCACACATTATTTTTAATTCTATTTTTCCATGAAATGTTTGAAGTACATTCATACCAAGTGAATCCATTTGAAAGACTAGACATGTTGGGGTCGTCTGTAGACTCAGCATACCCACATAATCAATGGAGCTCAGTCAATGTTCCATTGATTAGTGACCTTGCCATCATCTCCTCTTAAGAGTGGGTGGAGCATGCTGAAGCTATGGGGTTTTAGATATCTGTGTCAAGTTAGACTCAAATTCAAGATTCCTCAAAATGTTTATTCTAAGGAAGGTGCAATAATTTCCTTAGAATATTACTATCTCAGTCAATAGCTATAGACCCCTGAGTGGAACAATTATTGTATGACATCAGAGTAATTTTGTTGCAAATGTTGCTGGTTCTCTTCCTTTTATAGAACTGTTTCTCCCTTAAGCTACTCGGATACAGGTCTGAAAATAGATTGAGATTAGATAAGGGATTTTGGCTTTTCCTGGGCAAATATAACATTCTGAAATTCATGGATTGAACACATCCTTGTTTAGCTGCCCATCATCTTGCTTTTGAGAATATTGTATTCCATTGATCATAAATGTGATTTGTTCTCTATGGATTCATACTACCTTTTAAAGTGATTAACTTTGGGTAAACTTCTTGATATTCTTATGTATTGCACTTTCAAATGAATATTACATTCATCCAAAGATATAGAGAATTTAATTACAGTTTCATTTAATGTACAGATTAAATTGAGAACATTTTAAAACATTCTATGCCTTCTTTAAACATATTTTGGATATTTTTAAAAAATTTATTTATTGATTTATTTGAAAGAGTTGAAAGTTAGAGAGAGAGAGAGAGAGAGAGAGAGAGAGAGAGAGGGAAACGGTGACTTGATCAGCCTTTGCCCTGACTGTTGATGAACAACTTAATACGTTATCCCTCTATTTTTTTTTTGTTTATTTGTTCTACTTAATACTTTTGGTTGAATACTGTAATCAATACACAGTTATGCTCAAGTGTTGAAACTTAACTGAAAAGTGATTGCTGTTAAATATAAGAGTGGGAGTAAGAGAGGGAAGAGATGTGCAATTCGGGACATGCTCAAGCTGACTTACCTCAAACGGTAGAGTTAGAAACATACCAGGGGATTCCAATTCAATCCCATCAAGGTGGCATGTACCAATGCCATCTCACTGGTCCCAGTGATCAATTTCTGTTCACAATTGATCATAATGATAGGACTAAGAGCCTAAACAAGAATAGTGTCTGCAAATACTAGCTGATAGAATAAAAAAGAGAGAGAACAATCCAACATGGGAAACGAGATACACAGCAGACCCATAGAATGGCAGATGTTCTAAACAGCACTCTGGCCTCAGAATCAGCCCTTAAGGCATGCAGATCTGGCTGAAAAGCCCGTGAGAGTATTTCAGGCATGGAAAGCCAAACACTCTGGCAAAAAAAAAAAAAAAAAAAAAAAAAAAAAAACCAACCTACATGACAGATCTCTGTGAGTGAGATCCCATTGGAAAGAACGGGTCATCAAAGAAGGAGGTACCTTTCTCTGAAGGGAGGAGAGAACTTCCACTTTGACCATGGCCTTGTCTAAAGATGATCAGAGTCGGTGAACTCAGGGGGCTTCCATAGCCTTGGCAGCTCATGACAAGAGCCTAGGGTGATTACTGAGGCCATAAACAAGAGTGTCAATTTGTAAAGTCAACAACAGGAGTCACTGGGCACTTATTCCTCATGTAGGATCTCTGTCTTTAATGTGCTATACATTGTGATTTAATGCTATAACTAGTACTCAAACAGTATTTTTCACTTTGTGTTTCTATGTGGGTGCAAACTGTTGAAATCTTTACTTAATATATGCTAAACTGATCTTCTGTATATAAAGAGAATTGAAAATGAATCTTGATGTTAATGGAAGGGGGGAGGGAAAGGGAAAGGGGAGGGTTGCGGGTGGGAGAGAAGTTATGGGTGCGGGAAGCCATTGTAATCCATAAGCTGTACTTTGGAAATTTATATTCATTAAATAAAAGTTAAAAAAAAAAAGAATGAATCAATCTTTCTTCTACAGCTGGTTAGAAAGGCCAGCAGGAGCCAGGAACTTCATTTAAGTCTCTCACATAGGGGACAGGGTCCAAATATTTGGGCCATTTTATGCTCCTTTTTTCAGGCCATTAGCACAGAGCTGGACTGGAAGTGGAGCAGCCAGAACTTGAAAATGTACCCATATGTGATGGCTGTGTTGCAGGCAGCCACTTTAAATGCGATACTACAATGCTGGTTCCAATGTGTTTTATGTATTTCTCTCCATAGTTATACTCTCGGGTATTTTATATTTTAATTATTCTGGTGAACATTTGTATTAATTTTTATTGCTTTGAAATTGTTCATTATTTGTTAGTAAAAATATGAATTTTAGAAGCATACATGGTCACCATTTAAAACAACTTTGCTTATAGTAATTTTTAAATTCTCTCCCTTAATTTTCTAAACAATCAGGATCTCATCTGGAAATTTTTGTTGATAATTTAATATTATTAAAAATTTAAATGCTTTTATCAATGATTATATTAATTTCTAAACTCCACAAATAGAAACATACTTTAGTGAAAATTCCTAGCCATTTTCCTCTCAAAAAAATCATGGCAATTAGTACATACCCTGATAACCACATTTTTATGCAAAAAATAATAATGAATCCTAAAGCAGTTAATAAGAATTTATGCTTTGATTCACAAAATTTCAAACAAAAATTTAATTCTAATATTACAGGCCCACAGTTGAAAGACTAGAACAAACCCTTGTAAGAAATTATTATACCATCAGTTCTCTGCTCAGAGAAATTATTGATATTTAAGTTAAGCATATTGGTATATTGCCAGTACCATTGTATTGATAACCTCTGGCACATAATTTAAAATCAAATTAAAAATGATTTTTATATGAACATGAATAAGTTTCAGATTGCAATAATAATATGTTATCGAATGCAATAACAGTGGCTTACTCTTGTGTTTCAAGTTCATTGTCATGACTTATTGTTCATGGATTGAAAGAATCAATATCATTAAAATGATCATACTACACAAAACAGTTTATAGTTCAAGGAATACCAATCAAAATACCAAAGACATTCTTCTCAGATATAGAAAAGATGATGATGAGGGCCGGCGCCGCGGCTCACTAGGCTAATCCTCCGCCTTGTGGCGCCGGCACACCGGGTTCTAGTCCCGGTCGGGGCGCCGGATTCTGTCCCGGTTGCCCCTCTTCCAGGCCAGCCCTCTGCTGTGGCCAGGGAGTGCAGTGGAGGATGGCCCAGGTGCTTGGGCCCTGCACCCCATGGGAGACCAGGAAAAGCACCTGGCTCCTGGCTCCTGCCATCGGATCAGTGCGGTGCGCCGGCCGCAGCGCGCCGGCCGCGGCAGCCATTGGAGGGTGAACCAACGGCAAAGGAAGACCTTTCTCTCTCTGTCTCTCTCTCTCACTATCCACTCTGCCTGTGAAAAAAAAAAAAAAAAAAAGAAAAGATGATGATGAAATTCATATGGAAACACAGGAAACCTGGAATAGCTAAAGTAATATTAAACAACAAAAATAAAGCTAGAGGCATCACAATACCAGATTTCAATTACTACAGGGCAGCTATAAGCAAATCAGCCTGGTACTGCCACAAAAACAGATGGGTAGACTAATGGAACAGAATAAAAACCCCAAAGTCAATCCACACCTCTACAATAAACTTATTTTTGACAAAGGAGCTAAAATCAATCCCTAGAGAAAGGACAGTATCTTCAACAAATGGTACTGGGAAAAATGGATCTCCGCACGCAGAAGTATGAAGCAAGAACCCTACCCTACACCTTATATAAAAATCCACTCAAAATGGATCAAAGACCTAAATATACTAGCTGATATATTCAAATTATTATAGAATATTGGAGGAATCCTGAAAGACATTGGCATAGGCAAAGAGTTCTTGAAAAAGACCCAAGAAGCACAGTCAAAGTCAAAATTGACAAATGGGATTATATCAAACTGAGATGCTTCTGTACTGCAAAAGAAAACATTCAGCAATGTGAAGAGGCAAGTGACAGAATGGGAGAAATTATTTGCTAACTATGCAACTGATAAAGGATTAATACCCAGAATATACAAAGGGATCAAGAAACTCAACAACAAAACAATCCAGTTAAGAAATGGGCAGAAGACTTAAACATGCATTTTTCAAAAGAGGAAATCCAAATGGCCAACAGACATGAAAAAAATGCTTAGGATCTATTGAAACTGTTGAAATCTTTATTTAATATATACTAAATTGATCTTCTGTATATAAAGATAATTGAAAATGAATCTTGATGTGAATGGAAAGAGAGAGGGAGCAGGAGATGGGAGGGGTGTGGGTGGGAGGGAAGTTATGGGGGGAGAAAAAGCAATTGTAATCCATAAACTCTACTTTAGAAATTTATATCTACTAAATAAAAGTTTTTTTTAAAAAGTTAAAAAAATAAAAATAAATAAAAAAATTTAAAAATGCTCAGGATCACTAGCTGTCATGGAAATACAACTCAAATCTATAATGAGGTTCCACCTCACCCCTGTTAGGATGTCTTTCATACAGATATCAACAAACAACAAATACTGGTGACAATGTGGGAAAAATGGTACCCTAATCCACTGTTGGTGGGAATGTAAACTGGTAAAACCACTATGGAAATCAGTTTGGAGATACCTCAGAAATCTGAATATAGACCTAGCATATGACATAGCCATCCTACTCCTGGGAATTTACATAAAGAAAATTAAATTAGCATATGAAAGATTTATCTGTATCCCCATGTTTATTGCTGCTCAATTCACAATAGCTGAGATATGGAATCAACCTAGATGTCTGTCACCTGAAGATTGGATAAAGAAATTACGGAATATATACACCATGGAATAGTACACAGTGATAAAAAAAAAGGAAATCTTGTCATTTGCAACAAGATGGATACAAGTGGAAAACATTATACCTAGTGAAATAAGCCAGTTACAAAAATACAAATACCATATGATCTTCCTAATCTGTGATAATTCTAGAGTACCTAAAAGGTAATCTATAGAAATGAAATTGACATTTTGAGATGTGATGGCTTGGAAAAGCCCTTATTTTGACTGTTGAGGACAGGTTTTTTTTGTTTGTTTGTTTTTTGTTTTTTTTTTTTTCATACTATTTGAACCCTTTACTTAGCGTGAAGTTAATCTTATATATACTTATATATAGAAATTTAATTGAAAATAAGTCTTAGTAAAAAATAAGAATGGGAATAGGAGAAGGAGAAGAAAGAAGGGTGGGCGTGTACATGGGAGGGAGGGTAGAGTGGGAAGAATCACTATGTTCCTAAATTTATATTTATGAATTGTATAAAGTTTGCTTACCTTAAATAAAAGGTTTCTGGGTAAAATAAAAAAAAAAAAAACACTTGTGTCCCCCATCAGAATACATGGACTTGATTCCTGGCTCCAGCTTCTTACTACAGCTACTAATAAATATCCTGGAAGACATGATGATCCAAGTAATTGGGCTCTTGCCACCCACATGGGAGACCTGAAGTGTGTTCCTTGCTTCCAGCTTTGGATCCAGTCCAATAATGCCTAATTCTCTCTCTGCCTCTCAAATAAATACTAATTTCTTTCTAATGAACATTAAACGAGATTGAAATGATAATATAGTTATTATTTGCTTCGATTTAAGTGATATTTTTAAAGTCTTAAATTTTCAGGTTATTTACAAATGGATAATTTTATTCATTAAAATATATTTATACAGGCTAAAAGGTGCATAATAGCTTAATGTGCTAGTGGAAAGATGGACAGGTGGGTGGACAGTTACATAGATACAGATACTCTCTCTTTCTGCTATATGCATTATAAAGCATTATTTTAAAATACACAGTGATGCATCAGTTACATTCATCTCTAGGCACTTTCATTTGGGAGAGTTGGCTAACCTCCCACTTGCAATGTTGGGATAACATTATCCAAGCTTTTCTTCAAGTCACTTATGCCCCACTTTATATCCAGGTTTCCACTATTGTGCCTAGGAAGACAGTAGATGATAGCACAAGTATTTGGGCTTCTGACAGCCATGTGGAAGACCTGGATGGGGTTCCTGTCTCCTGGATTAATGCTGGCCTGTTTCTGACTGTTTCAAGCATTTGGGTAGTGAATTAGCAGATGGAAGATTCTCATTCTCCCTGTCTCTAACTCTCTCTCTCTCTCTCTCTCACACACACACACATACACTTTATTTCTCCATCTCTGTCTCCTCTTTCCCACCCCGCAACAATGCCTTTCAAATAAACAAATCTTAAAAAAAATACAACTCATCTCCCATTGGAGAAAAATAACACTGTGCATTGACCATGTTCAAAAACAAATCTAACAACAGTTAGATTGATAATTAAAAATGATTTCTATTAGTTTCTATTATTGTCATCAAAAGCAACATATTAACATATTTTAAATTTATTTTTATTTTTATTCTTATACAATATTAGGAATAGATTACTTGAAATCTAATACAAAACTAATTAAAACTTAATAGCTAAATAAAAACATAAATTAATTGCCATAGAATAAAGAAACATACACCATTAACTGTAGTGCACTAATTTACATTAAGAGTAGAAACATAGAAGTTGCCATGGGCAGGCTTCTGGTTGGGAGTGTAAGTAGAATAATAGTTGTGGGTGGCATAAAATATGTTTATCTGCAAACAGAAATAATTATTCTACAGTCTCTATTAAAGAAGGAAAATTTATTCTTAACAAATTTTCTATGCAACAGGACCAGCTACCTTATCTTTTTCACACATAATAGATCCGAACATAAAAGGATGCCATCTGACACTATTCAATAAAAAATAAATTTATTTAAATGATTAATATTTTTAATGCCACAGCACTAACTGTACTATTAAAAAGTTCAACACAATAAAGTGCTTGCATTGCCATTTAATTTTGAAAAGATTTGGTCAGCCATTTGGACTCAATAAAAGTGAAGGAGACAGCACAGTACAAGATTACAATGACCTTAAAACTTCTCAAATTACCTTGACTATGAAATGTAGACTTTTTCTGATCTTAACATTAGATCATAATTCACTCTAGGAAATCTGAATGACACAGGCTCCTGAAGTGATTTAATTCTGGTAATGAAATACAAAAGGATTCTTCCATTTTGTTCATAGATACTTGGCATATTAAACTATAACTAAAACAAAACAATGGCAATCTGATACTTACTGAGTTAATATAATCAACTTGGGTTCAATCTGGACCTTGAAGAGAACGAACCTCCCTAAAATATCATGTGATCCAATTCAAAATCACTGAGATATTACTTTGAAACCTAACAAGCAGCCACCAAACTCCAACACCATGACATAAGAGCTGTGTTTTAGGTCACATTAATTAAACTGACAATCCAAAATTACGATGTCATGCCATTAGCAGTAGCAAAACTAGTTTTGAATTCTTCTGTCAACTCTCTTTGTGGTCTACACTTGTATCCAAACATGTCACAAAGCATCACATGAGCTATACAGTTTCTTGCTTCTTGCTTGGTGAAAATTTTTGTTTGTTTGATGTTTTTATATATATTTTTTAATTCTATGAAAAATATTTTTTAACTTTTATTTAATGAATATAAATTTCCAAAGTACAGCTTATGAATTACAATGGCTTCCCCCCCATAACATCCGTCCCACCCGCAACCCTCCCCTTTCCCACTCCCTCTCCCCTCCCATTCACATCAAGATTCATTTTCGATTCTCTTTATATACAGATCAGTTTAGCATACATTAAGTAAAGATTTCAACAGTTTGCTCCCAAACAGAAACATAAAGTGAAAAATACTGTTTGAGTACTAGTTATAGAATTAAATCTCAATGTACAGCACACTAAGGACAAAGATCCTACATGAGGAATAAGTGCACAGTGACTCCTGTTGTTGACTTAACAAATTGACACTCTTGTTTATGGCCTCAGTAATCACCCTAGGCTCTTGTCATGAGCTGCCAAGGCTATGGAAGCCCCCTGAGTTCACCGACTCTGATCATATTTAGACAAGGCCATGGTCAAAGTGGAAGTTCTCTCCTCCCTTCAGAGAAAGGTACCTCCTTCTTTGATGACCCGTTCTTTCCACTGGGATCTCACTCACAGAGATCTTCCATTTAGGTTTTTTTTTTCTTTTTCCCAGAGTGTCTTGGCTTTCCATGCCTGAAATACTCTCATGGGCTTTTCAGCCAGATCTGCATGCCTTAAGGGCTGATTCTGAGGCCAGAGTGCCGTTCAGGACATCTGCCATTCTATGGGTCTGCTGTGTATCTCACTTCCCATGTTGGATTGTTCTCTCCCTTTTTTATTCTATCATCTAGTATTTGCAGACACTAGTCTTGTTTATGTGATCCCTTTGGCTCTTAGTCCTATCATTATGATCAATTGTGAACAGAAATTGATCACTGGGGCTAGTGAGATGGCATTGGTACATGCTTGGTGAAAATTTTAAAGAAAATAATATTGGCTAACATCCTGCGTAAGCGAACATTTATCAGCTTATGGATAGTAAGGGTAATTTGTGGATCTTAACACTCCTACCTGGCTTTCTAGCTTCAAACTATTTAAGAATAGAATCTAAAAATACAGTAAATCACCAAAGTACAGGATTATAATCCTATTACAAGAAAGTTCCCACTGTTCTCTGGCATCGGAGAGAGAAAATGGTATTCTTTGATATATTCAGATGAATTGAAAAAGTGTTAAGAGAACCATTCAAGATTAGTGTTCCCACAAGGAAATAGTATTTCCATGCCTAGATGGATGCCTTATTCATGTCTGGACACTTTTGTATCACAGAGAGCTGATCCTTTTGGGCACAGATCAAACACCAAGAACTAAGGACATAATCACAAATGAGATTCCAGTGGAGTAAATGATTACTGAAGCAAGCAACCAGGAATTAAGCAATTTGTGGGACTGGCTGAGAAGGACTCTGGAGAGGCTAAAATATAAGATATGTTGGGATGGACACTTTCCAAAAGGGAGAGTTGGCAGCTTCAAGCAGAAGACAAGACACAGTACATTTCTCACTCAGAGAACTACACCATAGAGGTTCCCTATAGAAACAGTGAAAAATACACAAATATATCCCACAACAGAATAAGAACCTGTAGCACTGCCAAATGGAGGAAATTATAGAAGTTATTGTCATCAAAGAACTACAAACACCACAGCTAAGGCAGGGAGATTTTAAAAATTTTATTCTAGCACTGACTTCCATTTCACAAGTGTGCCTTGGGGTATGTGTAAGGTAGGCAAAGAAATGAAAAAAGGAAATCTTAAATCATTGATCATGCTCTCTTCTTCCTTTTAAGTCTCAGGGTCATGGATCAGCCTTGTGAAGCTGGGAAGGGGATGGAGGAAATTAGGTTATGAACAGTGTAAGGAGGGAAGAGTTAAATTTACAGACACTAAATTTTGGGGTTGGGGTATACTTGAAAATGAGGCTGTATTTAGAGACAGAGTGGTTTGAATGTCAGATTCGGGGATGATAGTCTGACAAAGCATTTGACAATTCAGTACAGTACTTGAAATGATTCCTCTTGTCCCTAATTATTAGCCTATTTTAATGATGTAGATTGATGTATAAAATCCTTAAGATTTTTAGTTCAATAACTATGAAGTGAGCTCAAGAATCTGTATTTTAAAAGCCTACAGCCTAGAATTATTAAATCTAAAGTCAGTACCTTGGTTAACGAGAAAATACTAGAAAACTATCCACTAAAGTAATGAGCTGGCGAAGGACCCAACAAACAGGTCTAACTTAGCATTCTCCTAGAGAAGATACAGATGCAAAACTGGATGCAGAGGTAAAATTACCTATATATACACAGGATAATATGTATACCTAAAAGAATGAAAGTGGCAACAAAAAACAATTGGAAACAGCAAGAAGAATCAGTAGGTTTTGGGGATACAAACTGATTTGCAGATACATGAATTTTTTTACAGTTTCATATTTATTTTCTTGAACCTTAAAATGATTTTATGGGCATATAAAATGTGTGTATTTGTGGGGAACTATGTGATGTTTTGTTATATGTTATGTAATACCCAATCAAGGCAAAAATATTTATTCCTTCAATCATTTGTCATTGCTTTACAGTAAACATATCCAAAATTCTATCTCCCAGGTTTTTAATTCAAGAGATAAATATACAACATGTTAACATCATCTATAGTCATTCTACTGAGATAGAACTCCATAACTTCTTATGCTTATCTAACTCTAACCTAGGGCCTCTCCATCTATCTTTCCCTCCCCTCCTCACATCCCTCCGCAGCCTCTGTAACAACCATCATATTTTAATGCGAATAAGATCACCTATTTTTTAGCCTCTATATGTGAGATCATGTAATACTTGTCTGTGTTTCGATTATTTCACTTAACATTACTTACAGTTGAATCTATGTTGTTGCAAATAATAAGATTCCACCCAATTGTGAATAATATTCTTTGTGTCTATGTACTTATTTAAATTCAGAAAGCAAACAATTTAGAAGATGTGTACAGGTATCAAACTGAAAAGAGTAACAACATGAAATACCTTCTCAATACATAGAGACAAACAGGAAGAAAATATTTAAAGATCAATACCAAAAAAAAAGACACTGAAAGCCAAAGCCTTGAATGTAAAAATCTCAATATCAGGTAATTCTAGTTGATAATACATAAACTGAAGGTAACCCTAATAATAGTGACGACAGGATTTTATTTTTAAATTGAAGTTTATTGTAAAGTACTTCTGTAGAGAAACTATTCAAGGATGAATAACCAAGGAATAGCTACCCTAAAAGAAGTATAATTGATGGAGGAGACTTAATAGGTCATCATACTTTAAAATACAAAATTAAAAGAATCTCTACTGGAAGTAGACATTGAGAGATGTGGTAATTTTAGTAGGTTGAATTGTTTCCCTCCAAAAGATATGTCCAAGTACCTGTGCATGTATTCCTCACTGGAAAATGGACTTGTTGATTTAACTAAAGTAAATAGTAAAGTGGGATTTTACTGGATGGGGGTAGACCCGAAATTCGGTAAGAATGACTTCATAAGAGGAACGAAAAACATAAATAACCTGCATTTAAGGTCTGAAATATGTAAATTTAAAATGAAAGCTATTGGGGAAATCAGAAAGAAATTAAAACATAACAAGTAATTAAAATTTAATGTGAGATTATATTTAATAGTCTTTTAGTCTACTGGAAAAATACAGATATGTGTTTAATTCTAGAATTAGGATAATCCCTAGTAGAAATACAATGGTATGTATACTTTCTACAGTTGTTGAGAACAAAATGAAGGGTTTTTTTTTTTGTAAACAAAATTAACATAATAAAATAAAAGCATTTGTTAGTGGTAGAATAGAATACTACTATAATCAGACCTAGCTGTGTGATGCTGGCATTTTAGGTGCCCTATCAAGTCCTCACTGACTCCATTTTTTCTTCTGTAAAATGACAATAAAAATAGGTATCTCAGATTGTCATAAATAGTGCAATAAAATATATTTAATTACTTGACTGAAACCTATTACCCTGGTTCAAAAACCCTAGCTTTTCAAAAAGGTAACTTGTTCAACCTGTGATAGCCTTTATTTCCTATTTTTTGTCAAGAGCAATAAAGGTAGGATTGTGGGTAGGCACATAAAGAAGAGTCTCCTGGGAATCCAGGAAGCCCTCTGCTTTTCCTTCTCAAATAGAAATGCCAGCTTGCATCTAAGCTTACTGACTGACACCGCAGCCTTCCTCCACCATGAAGGCTGTGGTAAGATTACCGATTCTGAATTCATCAACCTGCTGAACCACGGGCAGCAGCTGTCTCTCTCTCTCTCTCTCTCTCTCTCTCTCTCTCTGGGTTTCTTGCTAAGTAGAAAGGCAAAGATTTCTATGTTTGCATATAAGTTCAGTCAATTGGGTACTGCAGCATTTGAAATTAAATACATTGCCAACTGGTATCCAAGTTAAAAATAATTAGTGTTAAACTCTATCATATCTGACACTTTTTTGTGTGTCTCCTCTAACCTTCCCAATTATATTTAGGCATGTTTCAGTTGGCCAAATACATAAAAAGAACATCTCTTAATGCCCTAAGTCCTGTACTTTTTTCCTTTTCACAGTTAACTGTGTGAACTGTCTGCACCTGCTCATGTCTCTTCTCATTTCTCATCTCTGCACTGTGGAATCATAGCGTCTTTATTACTCAAGAAAGCACTGATACCCTTCTTAATCCTAATGAAACTGTCCAATCATTACCTTAATTTATATCTCTGCAATAGTTGACCCAGTTAATATTTCTGGAAACACTGACTGAAATCCTTTACCTAAATTCTCCCAATTTTCACTGTTACTCTTACTGGCTCTGTTTAATATCCTGGCAAAGCTTCATTTCCTTTTCTGTATGAGACATGGATATCTCTTGTAAATATCCTTCTTCTGTCTACTTTTAGCATTTTCCCTGGATCCAAGGTTAATAAATAATACATTTTAAGGGCAAATTTTTAATATCCCATAGGAATTAACACCTACTGAGCAGAACAATATTTGAAACATTTCCTAGGTGCAAAAATATCCCCAAAATCTTTAACTTAAGTATCCATAAAAATGTAAGTGGAATTTTACAAATATATCAAAGAAATACTTGTAGTTCTATGTTTATTTCCATACTAGTCACAACAGCTAAGATATAGAATCAACCTAGTCATCCCTTAATCTAAGAATGCACTCTGGTCTCAGAATCAGCCCTTAAGGCATGCGGATCTGGCTGAAAAGCCCATAAGAGTATTTCAGGCATGGAGAGAAAGACATTCTGGGGGAAAAAAAAAAAAAAAAAACCCAAATGAAAGATCTCCGTGAGTGAGATCCCAGTGGAAAGAACGGGTCATCAAAGAAGGAGGTACCTTTCTCTGAAGGGAGGAGAGAACTTCCACTTTGACCATGGCCTTGTCTAAAGATGATCAGAGTCGGTGAACTCAGGGGGCTTCCATAGCCTTGGCAGCTCATGACAAGAGCCTAGGGTGATTACTGAGGCCATAAACAAGAGTGTCAATTTGTTAAGTCAACAACAGGAGTCACTGTGCACTTATTCCTCATGTAGGATCTTTGTCCTTAGTGTGCTGTACATTGAGATTTAATGCTATAACTAGTACTCAAACAGTATTTTTCACTTTATGTTTCTGTGTGGGAGCAAACTGCTGAAATCTTTACTTAATGTATGCTAAACTGATCTGTATATAAAGAGAATCGAAAATGAATCTTGATGTGAATGGAAGGGGAGAAGGAGTGGGAAAGGGGAGGGTTGCGGGTGGGAGGGAAGTTACGGGGGGGAGCCATTGTAATCCATAAGCTGTACTTTGGAAATTTATATTCATTAAATAAAAGTTTAAAAATGTGGTATAAACACAAAATGGAATATTATTCACTGATAAAAAGAATTAAATTCTCACATTTACAGTAAAGTAGATGGAAGTGGAGATCATTCTGTTAACTAAAATAAGCCAGATACAGCTTATACACCATGTCCTCTCTCATTTGTGGACTTTTAAACAGTCAATTTATGGGGCCAACACTGTGCATACCAGGTAAAGCCACTGCCTACAATGCTGTAGACACAGGTTCAAGTTCCAGCTGCTCCACTTTCAATCCAATTCCCTGTCTGGGAAAACAGCAAAAGATGGCCCAAAAACCTGAGCCCCTGCACCCACGTGGGAGACCCTGAGGAAGTTCCTGGCTCCTGGCTTTGAACTGACCCATTTCCAGCCATCATGGCCATGTGGGGAATGAACCAGTAAATGGAAGATTTTTCTCTCTCTGTAATTCTTACTTTCAAATAAAAATACATAAATCATTAGAAAAAAAAGAAAAGAAGCAATCTAAATCTAGAAGGCAGTATCTGCAGGCTCCAAGCTTAAGGAAAATGTAAGGAGGGGCCAACACTGTGGCTAAAGCAGTGCCTACAGTGCTGGCATTGCATATGGGCACCAGTCTGAGACCCAGCTGCTCCACTTCCAATCCAGCTCTCTGAAAGGCCTGGGAAAGCAATAGAAGATGTCCTAAATCCTTGGGCTCCTGTCTAGGAAACCCAGACAAAACTCTTGGCTTCAGATTGGCTTAGTTCTAGCCATTGAAGCAATTTGGGGAGTGAACCAGTGAGTGGAAGATCTCTCTGTCCCTCTTTTTCTGCCTCTGCCTCTCTGTAATTCTGCCTTTCAAGTAAATAAATAAATCTTCTTTTTTTAAAAAAAAGAATCAAATACAAAAAGAAAATATAAGGAAATGGAAAACTAGTTGACTAATTTGATCAGTTTATGGTATGCTTATGTGTTGAAATACTGCACTGTATATACAAGTGCTGCATGCTAATCAATTTTTAATGTGTCAGGTGTACTTTAGCAAAGACAATTTTTAAACAGGATGGGGGACGTGTTGGCAGTGGATAGTTTCTGCTAGATGACAGTGTGCTTGATTACAGTACTCATTCAAAATTACTATTCCATCTGTGCCCACGCCATATTTCCCTTTTTGAGGCGTAGATTCTCGCACTGCTATTTGGCTCTATCATATGACTTCTCCTGCCAATTAAAATTTTACTTATCAAGCACAAAGCTTTTATGCTTGGTATGACTCTGCCCTCTTACACCATTCACCCTGTGGAAAATGCACCTGCTGGTGGCTGTTCCTTTACACTAAGTTTTAGATTGAGTAGGCACACAGGGGTGAGCCTTACTAACAAAATGGAACTCAGACAACTTAGCCCATCTAGCAAGAAATAGCTCTCATACAACATAAGCAAGAAAATAAAGTTTAAAATTTCAAGACACTAAAATATCGGAAATGTTTCCTATTGCTACAAAGAAAATAAAAATATTAAAAACACAGTTAAAGTGGAATGACTACATTTTCCAAACAAGGTATTTTTTAAAGATATCACTCATGAAAAGATTGTATGCATAATTCAGCTGAATATAAACCAAAATATGTTCAAAATTCTCATATTGAAAATACAAGGAAGTGAGTTAATAGCAGGTAAGTGTGGACATACCATTGGTTTTCAAAATTATAAAATGCTGATTAAAATATAACTAATGATACAAATAAGAAAAATATAAATCACTGGAAGAAGAACAAAAAGTATAGATCTATTGCCAGTTACAGAAATGAAAGTAATTCAAGGATGAAAAAAGTATTTTAATTATAATAAAAACCTTTAATAACATATATAATTGTTAGCTCTTTTGAGTATAATGTACTGAGTATACAATTAAGTATGCATTTTCTCAGCTCTGATAACATTGGGATATGAGAACTATGATTAAGACAGTCTATGATTTTGGCAGATGAGGAATAAATGTAAAATAGTATTACTCTTCAATTAATAAAATGTTTTATTGTGTGACTGTTGATAGAAGAAAACCTAAGTAATTATCACACAAAATATTAGAGGTCAAAGAATTGACTTTACATTTATAAATGAATGCAAATACCTTAAAATCAGGGAATTATCATTCCATAATAATAAACTATGTGATATATACTGAAGATTAAGTCAAAAATATTTATCTATTATTACAATATAATATTAGATTGTATAAAATACAAAAACTGCAAACAATAGAAGCTAGTGACATAAAGACAATATTGCTGGAGGCCTGTAAAAAACGGTCTTAGTCTGTAAAAGATACAAGAAATATTAGACACAGCCAATGTAGTGGCACAGAGGATTAAGCCACCTCTTGCATTGTCAGCTTTCTGTGTTGGAGCGCTACTTTGAAGCCTTTGGGAAGTGGACCAATAGATGGGAGCTTTCTCTGTCTCTTCTCTGTGTGTCTCCTAAAAGAAAAATACCCACAGGGTATATTAAAGCCCATAGGAGCTGGTAGTTATTGAAATAGAATTGCTTCAGGTTTTCAGGGATACTTCCCTGCCAGGGATTCCGATATTTTGGAGAAACAGATTAAAAAATGGTGAAATTGAAAAAAATATGCAGCTGAGCTAATACTTGTGGCACAATAGGCAAGTTTTTCATGGATTATATATGTTTCTGCTAAAATCTTTCAGGGATAACAAAGATCCCTCATAATATTTGTAATACTTTTTTTGTGGTGGAATGGGACGAAGTACCATAAGGAAACAGAGAGACTCAAAGAGTAACGGGGAGATTCATGCCTGAGCTGCCACTGATGAACAGCACTGATGGGAAAAGATAGGAAGCTACTTGGCAGCAAGTTCATATGAATACAACTGTCTTTAGCATTTTTGAATGAGCAGCCACTTTACTCTTAAGTAGTTTGTTCTCTCCGTATTCTCTTTTCTTGATAGTTTTTTTCTGTACTTGTGATTTTTAAAGTCATAATTAGTAGATGAAGAAAATGCAGTAATACTCCAATGATGAGGAAGGTAACATTACTTCAATCATTATTGGTATTTATTCTAACAATAACAACATCACAATATGAGTCATCAAAACGTATCTGAATGAATCAGGCAGTAAGATTGGTATTTTACAAATGTTATCATATCCCAAATTCTGCTAAAATAAAAAGTACTGTCTGTATTTCCATTTAATCAAGGAAGTTATTGTCAAAGGCCTACAAGTACTTGGAGGAGTTTGAATTCCCATACACTGCCCCTCCCAGGTTACTCTAATTGTCTGAAAACATCAGCTGTCTCTTAACGTGCAGGCTCCACCTCTGGAAACCTGTGGGAGATGAGTAAAGCGTTCCACAGAATGACCATTAGTTTGTGATCTAGGTATACAGAAATTTGGAATTAAATTTGGAAAGAAAAGTCCTTGAGTGAATTGCCCAGGTGAGTTCCCTGTGATAAGGTGGTGAATGATGTTCACTCTAGCATATTAATCAGACTTTTGTTAAGAATTAAACTAACTCTCTGGGTACTTCACACTACTTAAACTTCTCATGCTTCTTTGATTGGCTCGGTGGCAGACACTTTATGTGGTGTCCAGCATCTAGATCTGCCCAAAGGCAATGCTCTCATTGTCACATATTTTTCAAGAGACAGAAAGAGCAAGACAGACACAGAGTTCTCATCCACTTCCTGGTTCAATTCTCAAATGTCCCCAGCATCTAATGCTGGGCCTGGGCAGGAGATGGGAGCTGAGAAGTCAATGCAGATGGACTAGATGGGGGTCAGGAACCCAGTGACTCAAAACACCACTAGTGCCTCCCAAGATATGCATTGGTAGGAAGCTGGAGTCAGGAGCCTGAGCCGGGATTGAACTCAGGCATTCCAATATAGGACACTAGAAACAACAATGAGTCTCCCACTCTATCACATTTTTAAGGCATACTGTGTTTACACCAGATAATGGGTCATTCCATCAACAGTGATGAGTAAATTTAATTTATAAAATAATTCAGATTTTTCAAAAAACATATTTATTTTTATAAACTTGAAAAAGGGAGAGAGAGAGGGAGAGAGAGAGAGAGAAAAAAAGATGTTCTATCTGTTGGTTTACTACTCAAATGCCTACTCAAATCTAAGCTGGGATAGGCTTAAGCCAGGAGCCCAGAATTCCATCCGTATCTCTCAGATGGGTGGCAGGGAGCCAAGCACTTTGACCATCATTTGCTGTGTACCAGGATGCATTGCCAAGAAACTGCATCAAAATCAGAGAACTAGGACTCAAATTGGTACATTGATAAGGGCTATGTATGTCCCAGGCAGCAGCTTCTGTGCCCAAAATAGCATCAGCAGAAGATAAGGGTCCATTTTACTGTTAAATTGCAATGCATATACCCTGCTTGAAGACAATTAAATTGCCTCTAATTAGATTTAAATATATTATATACAAATATTTACAATAATTTTGATTACTTCATTTGTCTTACATGGTTTCATTCTCTGTGCTGTGAATTTAGTAATTGAATGAATTTCTCTTAAGAAGAATTAAACATAATAGTGCTGGAGCTATCATGAAGTATAAAATGTGGAGACAATAACATTTTGAAAGAGATAAAAAAGAATGCATTGAAATAAAAGAAACCAAAATCTAGCTTAATTACTTAAACAAAAACCAATGTGCCAGGTGTTCAGGGGAGGAAGAAAATGGTATGTGATCTTTAATGAAGCCACACATGTGATAAAGCCAGAAAAACTTCAGTTCCAGTCTGAAACAGCAACGAGTGAATATCATTAGATATAAAATTCCCATTTACCACAAAATCTAAAGTTAATTTGCATTTCTAAAAGTGGTCAGATTGCTATGATTGGGAAGCTGCAATAAAACCTTGAGGTCAGTTTGCCCCTGCAACATTTCCAACAATTACTGTACCTTAAAAATGCTGAAAAAGTTATTTTCCTATAATCATTTTTAAAATTGTATACCCTTAGAAACTATGAAATTCTTTATGGGGTGACTGCAATAGAATCAAACTATGTAATGGAACAACTTAACTACTTGGAGTTGATACTAAACTTATAAAGGGATACCAAATAAAGAATAATTAAATAGACAGTGTTAGGTTGGCTCTCATCCCTCAGGAGCCCTGATCCTTTGCTGAATTCACCCACAAAGTTGATTAGGTCATCTTCTCTTACACCATTTCCTTCCACACTATCTTTTCTTCTGATCACTGATAAAATATGTAATTTTATAGTTAGACATAGAATGTGGAGGGTATGAGAGCCAAGTTCAATTATGTTGTTAGGCAGGACTAAGGCAGGCATAATTTGATGTGGTTATGGGTAGAGAGGGAAGCAGGAAATCAGGAAGGGGCAACAATGGAAATGAAGTCTCTCAAGGCAGAAAATAAAGAAGATCCCAGGTGGGAGAGTCAGGGAACAATGCAGGTCTATGTAGGACGATCTGGTAGGGCAGAGAGAGGGACTGTAGACAGAGTGTTATACAGGGTGTCTTGTGTTTCTTTAATACCTTCGAATTTCATCTTAGGAGCCCATACAAGCAATCCATAGCTTGAGGATAGTGTGGGTGTGAGGCAGTACACAGTTTCAAGGCTATGTGTGTATCTGTGAGCATAATGATTCCAAGTGAGAGATGTCTAAGCTTAGACAAGATTGGCATAAGAAAACATCGGAATGGATAGGTCAAGAAAATGTGCTAGATGTACACAATAGACTGCTACTCAACCATAGAAAAAGAATTAAATCCTTTTATTTGCAACAAGAAAAATGGAATTAGATATGATTATACTAAGTGAAATAAACTAAGTGATTATACTAAGTGAAATCATACTAAGTGGACAGAATGACAAATACCACATTTTCTGAAATATGAAGAAGTTATTACATATAAACACACATATTAAAATATTTAGTATTTACAAATGCTGCATTCACTGAATTATGCCCCTTATGTAATATCAATTTCTACTTTTTATGATCATTGTCATGAATTCTACATTATGTGATATTAGTATGTATACTCCTGATTTTTAATAAAGTTGTATACGTTTATGTTTTACATATATAGCAATATGTTAAAAATTGATAAATACATGTTTGATCATTGGGTTTTTCTTTTCTGCATTATTTGAAATATTTTATAATAAAAAGATAAAACATCAGGAGAAAATGTTTCATTTCTTAAAAAATGTATTTTATCTGGGAGGCAGAAATGAAAGTTTCCATCTGTGGGTTCACCCTTTAGACACTACACATTTCCCATAGTTATCAATATTTCTACATGAACGATAGTGTTTCACTAGTGTCCACAAGTCTCTTGGAATCTAAAAAGAATGCATTAACTTGTTAACATTCTGTGAAGTCAGTAAAGGCTTTGGATTCACTAGCAAAAAAAAAAAAAATAGAGTAAGTACAGATATTTCTACCAAATGATTTGTCCTCAGTGCAAACATGAGAATACAGAGAGGAAGATATATTTAAATCCACACTATGTCTGAACTACAATCAGCTCAATTATGCTAAGGCTTATAATGCAATTTATGGATTATCACAACCCAGCCCTGTTTTTTGTTCTTTTCTGATCCTTGGATTTTGTCCATTTTTCTGCCTATTATAATTCATCCAGATGATGATTCAGAAAACAGAAAAAAGGAATCTTAATGAACACATGACTATTTGTCAAAAATCATCTTGCTAAGGAAAAACGTGTGGTAGGGTGAAGAGGTTAATGTATTGGGTAAAATGAAATTGAGAGATTAAATATGGATTTAAACTGCATTTATCCCGAATTATTTTAGATAGGCAGGTAAAAATGATTTTTGGCTGTTTGCTGAGTTTTTATATTTTTAATCTTTTTTTCAAAAATACAAATTTATTTTTAAAGATTTTCCTTATTTATTTGAGATGTAGAGTTAGAGAGAGGGAGAGACAAGAGAGAAAGGTCTTCCATCCACTGGTTCACTCCCCAAATAGCCTCAACAGCTGAAACTAAGCTGATCCCAATCCAGGAGCCGGGATCTTCTGGGTCTCCCATGCAGGCACAGGGGCCCAAGGACTTGTGGGCCATCCTCCACTGCTATCCCAGGCCATTGCAGAGATCTGGATCAACAGAGGAGCAACCAGGGCTAGACCTGCAACACCCATATGGAACGCTGGCACCACAGGCTGGGGCTTAACCTACTATGCCACAGTGGCAGCCCCAGGATGAACTCATAGTGTGTGTCACTGCTGGCCTCACATGGTCTGACATGCACTCTCAAGACTGACAAGGTCTGGTGACAGACTCAGGTGTGACTCACCTACTGCCTGCCTGGCCAGACAGGGTTGCCCCAAACACACTTCTTCCTATCACAGAAGGACACCAAGGACCCACAAAGCTGTCAGGGTCTTCAGTGCCAGTCTGGTAAACCTCATCAACAAACAGATCCTAAGGGTCCTCGACCCAGGCCAGGGCCTTTTGATGGAGCCTCTGGATCTACTCTGGCACCAGGTAGAATTGTTTTTAAATCAGTTTATCAGTTTTATATCCAGTTTATCAGTCTTGTATCCCAGCCAGAATTGCCAGTGCCTTTTACAGTGACCTTAGGCTATGATTCCATTCAAAGCAGACAGAAAATACCAGAGTGGGCTTTAGTCCTATCCTTAGACTTTGCTTACATGAGTGCACTGTTGGCTTTGAGTATGATCATTGTGGCACGGGCAGTTAAGGGGCTAGGCGTGTGAACAGATCCCAGCCCCAGGAAGAGGCTTGGTGGGATGGATTACACATTAGGCACTATATCACTTCATTCTGAACGACACACCAGTGGAAGGTTTGGAACAAATCTGAGTCTGGGGCCTCCTTTACAACCAAAAGTGTGAAAATACTACCATAGTGGGCCAGCAGAAAAATCTCAGCTTAAAGTGCTATCTACTGCTAAAATAGCAGAAAGGTATACAGGTTCAGAGAAAACAAACACGGTCTTAGTTCTGAAAGGAAAACCACAAATAATGCCAAAATACAACCAATTGTCCAATGTACCACAACATTCTACAGAAGCAAGCACCAAGAACTCCCAATGAAGCATGAACTCATCTAACAAGCTCAACAAGGTCACAGAAACCAATCATCTAGAAACTGGGATTTTCAAATACTTAGATTAAGTTTTCCCACTTAACTGTTTTAAGGGGAAAAAATCAAGGTGACTCGGTGAAACTATTCAGTATTCTTAGATATACGTAAATGTATGTCTAGGGAAAAAGTATATAGAAATTGTTCCATTGAAGAGTACACTATGGAAATTTAAAAAGCAGTGGTAGGTGTAAATAACAGTATAGATCAACCAGAAGAAAAAAATCAGTGAGCTTGAATGCAAGCTTTTAGAAAATACACAGTTAGAGGAGACAAAAACCTAAAGGAAGGAAGAAATATTACAGGAAAGATAGGTCAGTGTAAGAGCAAATATCTGCTACTGAGGTAGCAAATGGACTTGAGAATGCCAATGGGACAGAAATCATATTCAAAGAGATAATAACAGAAAGCTTACCAAACCTAAACAAAGTTATAACTACCGAGGCATGTGAATATCACAGCTCACCACTCAGGTTCAACCCAGTGCAGTCTGCACAAGATATTTTATAATCAAGCCCTCCAAGCTTAAAGAGAGACGTCATGAAGCCACAAGAGTAGAGAAGTAATACTTAAAGATGTTCCAATTTGCCTGGTATTTTTTTTTTCCCATAGTTCTTAGATATTCTTTTGTTTCTACAATCTTTTTTTTTTTCCCTCTTGCGTTTAGCTTGAGTGCTTTCCACTGAGATATCCTCAAGCTCAGAATTCCTTTCCTCGGTCGTGTTGAGTCTACCAATAAGCCCAACAAGACAAAAATAGCATTTCTTCTTATTGCTAACGTTACTTTTTGATTCTTAGAATTTCCATCACTGTGGAAATATGTTCTTGCACTCATTCTACTTTATCCTTAGTCATAGCTATTTAGAATTCTTGATCTGATATTTTCGATGTTCCTAGTGAGTCTGGTTCTCATACATATTTTATTTTTTCTCTTTAAACTGTATGTAGGTATAAATATGGACATCTTGATAACAGGTGTGATGTCTTCCATCAATGGAACAGTTGCAAATAGGCCTTTAGTACCATGGTGGTAAGGTCCGGTAGAAGGTGGAGGATTCTAGTCATGTTTCAGTGACCCCATACCTGTGAACTGTGAGATCAATGGGATTTCAGTGGGTCCTTATCCGTAGTTTGGACAAGATGGCTAAGGAAAGATGGAGTTGAGAACTTTCATCCTTCTACATGGAAGGCTGGAGTTTGCTGGAGTTTGGGATTTCCCTCTCACAGATTACTAAAACTGTGGTAAAACCCTGGCAGATTAGGTTCTAGTTAAATAGCTTCTCTTGATGGGAGATGTTAGACTTGTATCCACAAGTCATGCAGAACCTGTTAAAATTAATGAAAATGAAAAAATTAAAAAAAGAACATAATGCTCTGGCTTATTTCAAATGTTTCATTTTCCTTGACCTGTGTTTGAAGCATGAGGAGATATTTCTCAGATATTCACCGTGAATAATTGGTCAAAGCCCTGGAGGTGAAATTCACAACAGTCTAGAGGGTTGCATTGAACAATAGTTGGGTTCTTGTATTTTTATCATTATTATCACTCTCAGACTTGTCCATGCAGAGGCTGATCCTCCAACAATTTTTTATAGGTTTCCTTCCTGTACATTGGTTCCATCAGAAGTTTCTCTTTATGAGTTTCTGCTTCAGCAAGCTTAGAGTCCATGCACTTGCCAGCAAGTCTCCCTAATTGTGAGGAATGAGAAGCATCAGTTTTCCCTGTGACCCCCATATCTTTGACAATTTTTAGATGAGTTTTTTTTCAATTTATTTCACATTTTATTTTTATTAGGGTGCAGTGATAAATTTTAACGTCTCGCGTGATGGATTGAAAACTAAAAAATGCTCATTTGTTTAATTATAGATTTCGGAGATATTTGGGAAGAGGGGGGCAATCTCATGGGATCACTATCACTATACTAACTTAAACTGCATCTCAAGGCATATTTTATACTAGACAAGCATAGACCAAAATGGTACAGAACTTTATGGGCTCAATGTCTGTATCATTTACAATAAAAAAGTTAATGCTGATATTATTCAACTTTGCTTACATTACATTGTTCATGCTGTATACTATCAACTTTGACAATACTGCTAATGACATTTGTTGAGAACAACCAGTGATTTATGCTAGGCTACCAAGGTAAAGTAAGTTATTGTTCATTAACTGGCAAAACTGTGGGATAAGACGGGCTGACAAAACAATTGTGTGCTGATAAATTGTGGTGTAGGTATTTGCAAGGCTGGCATAAATAATCTTATTTCTTCAAGGTGCAAGCAATAGATAGCAGGAGCCCATTAGGTGTCATGCCAGTGAAGGGCCTGGAGGCAATGCCACAGCCCCCTTGCTTTTCCCATGGGGATCATTCCTTTATGCGGTGAACTCTGTGGTGTCATTTCGAAGAGGAGTCTAACGTGTGATTCTAGAATATTTTTAATAAAAAAACAATCATTGTTGAAAAAGAATTCTAGTTGTATTTGTGCTATTATTTCTAAAAATAATCTGTTGATAAAACTGACGTATTTACCTCTGAAGGCAAACATGAAGCAATAGTCTCATTGTTTTACTATACTGTTGAAATAGATCCTTTTAAATGGAAACAATTACTTGCCAAGCTAAATATTTTAAAATGTACACTGAAGTAACCCTCCCTGCCATGTTTACAAAGCAGTGTTTATTGTCGCTCCCCCTCTTCGTGGAGGAACGACACTAAACCCTGCGCTGTTCTTTTGTCTGCTCGGCCCTCCCCGGGTTTGCTGCTGGTTCTTCCCGGGTTGGCTACCGACCCTTCCACCTCCGTGGAAGGGCGGTTCCCCCTGGCCACATTCCCCACTTCCGCAGGGGAGCGGCACACCGCCGGCCGGCTCTCTCGGGGGCTGCACAGGTGTTCCCCTTAGATGTTCCCCTTAGATGTTCCCGGTGCATGCCATCTCTCTCCTCCTTTATAGTCCTCCTCCGCCAATCCCAACTCGGCTGCCCACACGCCGAGTATGCTGCTCTCCTCCAATCAGGAGCAGGTCCTACAGTTTATTGGCTGAACTGGAGGCAGCTGTGTAGAAGCTGTTTTCTCCTCTCCCAGCGCCATATTGTGGGAGAGCAGATGTATAGAATAAGTCTTAATTCCAGTAACTTAGTCTAGTCCGAGTTGCTCCCCACAGTTTATATGTGGGGAAAAATCAAAATATTTTAAATTTTAGCATAAATCACTGGTTGTTCTCAAAAATTTTAAATAATAATCATTTTGGCTGAAGTGCTAATGAAAACCGAAATACTTAAGGTACTTACTCATACATTTTTAACACCCGTGACAAAGCAATATTGAGGCCGGCGCCGCGGCTCACTAGGCTAATCCTCTGCCTTGCGGCGCCGGCACACCGGGTTCTAGTCCTGGTCGGGGAGCCGGATTCTGTCCCGGTTGCCCCTCTTCCATGCCAGCTCTCTGCTGTGGCCAGGGAGTGCAGTGGAGGATGGCCCAAGTACTTGGGCCCTGCACCCACATGGGAGACCAGGATAAGTATGTGGCTCCTGCCATCAGATCAGCGTGGTGCGCTGGCCGCAGCGCGCCAGCCGCAGTGGCCATTTGGAGGGTGAACCAACGGCAAAGGAAGACCTTCCTCTCTGTCTCTCTCTCTCTCACTCACTGTCCACTCTGCCTGTCAAAAAAAAAAAAAAAGCAATATTGAAGTCTGAGCTTTATCAGTAATTGGAAAATTGTAAAAACTACAGATTTTATTTAAAGGAAATTTTACTTAAAATTAAATATAAAAACTATCTTGATTTTAATTTGTGTTATATTTCAAATACTCAGTATGACAATCGAACATTTCTCAGAAATATAAATTTTCCTTTTATTTCTCATTATTTTGATAAAAAAGAGGAAACATCTGTGGGGATATGGAATATGCTGCACACTGCGCTCCTTGAGTTTCATGCTGAGACATGTGTGTGCCTTGATTCTGTTAGAATATTAAACCCTGGCCTAGTGCTTTGTTCTCTGATTAGTTCTTCATACATGCTCTGTAGCCTTTTTTTCCTTCCAAGTATCCCTGGTTATGTCCCCTTCTTTGTATATATACCATTCTTTGTTCTCCAAACAGTCTCTATTACTCAGAACATAGTCCAGCAGGCCAAGGTACCACCAATATTCATCAAAATGATGATTGCAGATGTCTCACCATGATTGCCTGCCTTAGACCTTATTTTTCAAATACAATGAACTCATTTATTTTCATAAGACAATATTACTGAATGCCTTGGTACTTTCAAAACCTAAACTGCAGATTTATACAAAAGGAGGCAATATAATATCAGAGCCAAGTTCTTGTAATAACTTAGATAATTTTCGTAGATTAGAAATGTTTCTCTAATCCTTTTTCTGATCCCTTGAAAGTTATTTCATGGATTTATATCTTAAATTATCCCTTTGTAAAAAAAAAAAAAAAAAAAAAAAAACCTCAGAAGAAATAAAGGAATTATGTGAGGGTATAAGAGTTTTGTTAATGAAGTCATACAGAAAAAAAAAAAACTTGAAATTTTATCATGTTTATCAGATTTTAATCATTTTATTTACTTCAGCTCTGGCTACATATATGTAATTTTAAATTATGAATTTATAAAAATTCTAAGGAATGCACATTATTGATAAGTAACATGAATGAAAAACTTGTCAACTATATCTTACTGTAGGCAAATTAGTTATATCAAGTAGGTTTAGAAAGCAACACATAACAAAATGATTGATGATACCAAATATTGGTGAGGATGTGGAGCAACTGGACTTCTCAATATTTCTGATGGAAATGTGAAACGGCATAGAACCTACCCCATACCAATCCTAAGAAATGGGCATGACTTCTTGTTGAATAACATGAATACAGAAGGAAAATAAGGAGACTATGGTGGTATGTAACAGAAGAGTCAACTTTTACCATTTAAATAGTCATTGGATAAAATGGCTCAAACTCCCATACTCATAAAAAGTGATTTGCTCTCCTATTCACTTTAAAGCTTCAATAATTTAAAAAGAAAATTTGTTTTACTTTTCAATTGATTTTACTCATCCTTTACCTAAATACATTGATGAATATAAAAAGGAGTTTTGGTGCTATTAACAAAGAATTTGGAAGAAGGTAAGATGAGATTACTTCATTAGTATTTTTCAAAAATATATTGGTTTTTGTTTAATCTTCCAAGAATGGATCAACTGTTAAGTGACATAAAACTTAGTAGTAAAAATTATGGTACCTTTCCTTGCTTGGTGATTTATGAAGGAAAAATAACCCTTAGGAATCAAGCGGATAGGATATAAAAACTTGGTAGAGCCATGATTTTTTTTATGTGAATAAGTTTTAAAATAGCTCCCTTTCAGGCTCTGCTTATTACATTTCACATGCTTTTCAAAAATATATTCTTAAATTCCATTGGTAGTGACACTGAAGAGACCCACATATGGTGTAAATTTTAAAGTTATATATTGATCCATTATTATATTCAAGACATTGTAATTGACTAAGATGTGGAAGCAATGAAGAAAGAAAATATAACATTATCATTAATGTGTATTTCAGAAAATAAATTAGTTTTAATGTAAAATTTTAATAAATTTGGTAAAATATATATGCTTTACACATGAAATATTCCTTAAAAAGTCAAAAATGTACTTAGAAATTTACACGCATATAGTTCATTTTTCTGGGAAAACATAGCCAAAAATTTTACTCTATTTATCTCCAGACTAAAGAACGGCTTCCTTTTCATTAGGTTTCTCTCTCGTGACTTTTGAATGTATTTTGCTCATGGCATTTATTCACTTCTAAGCCTATATTGTGGGAGTATAATTTATTTACAGGAAGAGACAATTAAGTAAAAACAGTAAATAAATTCAGTTTACAGACAACCTTGTAAACACAACCTCATTCCTCAATCAAGACATTGCTGATTAATTTTTCACCACTATAGGTCATTTTGACTGGTCTAGAGTGTCCCATAAACAGGATTATATAGTATGTATTTCATTATTTTTAACCTTTATTGTGATTCATTTATCTTTGTTGCATGTATCAGTAGCTCATTCTTTTTTAATGCTGTGTTACATTTCATTCCACTGAATGACTGTGTACAACTGGCTTATTAATTCAATGCTTCTGGACAAATGTTTTGTTTCTAGTTTGTGACTCTTAAGAACAAACCACTATGAACTTGTACCAATTATTGTGCCATCTTATGTTCTTTTGTGCAATCTTACCTTATTATTTCTCTTGTTTAAGTACCTGGAGATAGGATTATATGATAAATGTATTCTAAACCAGGGTGGGGAGCATCAGGCCCATGGGCCATTTAAGGCCAAGAAAATCATTTGATCCGGCCCTGAGACAGCAATCATAAGTGGGTCTCTAAATTCAATAGATCTGTATCAGGATAATTTTTAAGTTAATAATTTAGTATATCCCATAAATTATAAGTATCTAAATGATAATTGGATAAAGTAGTGTTCAAAGTGAACATGCCATTTCCCATGTCTATCAGAAATGTATGAAAATTCCGCTTGCTACATGTTCTCACAAATATTTGATACTGTCAATTATTTTTACTCAAAGGTCTTTCAAATAAACATAGTAATATAGGACAGAATTTCATTTTGCATTGTACTGATAACTAAAATATTGAGCATATTCTGCCCATTTTCATTTGGCTGCCTTAAAATTATTATAATAGGTATATATATATATATATATATATGGTAATCACTTTGTCAGAAATGAGTAACACAAATATATTCTCTGACTTACCTCAAACGGTAGAGTTAGAAACATACCAGGGGATTCCAATTCAAACCATCAAAGTGGCATGTACCAATGCCATCTCACTAGTCCCAGTGATCAAATTCTGTTCACAATTGATCATAATGATAGGACTAAGAACCAAAGGGATCACATAAACAAGACTAGTGTCTGCAAATACTAGCTGATAGAATAAAAAAGGGAGAGAATGATCCAACATGGGAAGTGAGATACACAGCAGACCCATAGAATGGCAGATGTTCTAAACAGCACTCTGGCCTCAGAATCAGCTCTTAAGGCATGCGGATCCGGCTGAAAAGCCCATGAGAGTATTTTAGGCATGGAAAGCCAAGACACTCTGGGGAAATAAACAAACAAAAAAAACCTAAATGAAAGATCTCCGCGGGTGAGATCCCAGTGGAAAGAACGGGTCATCAAAGAAGGAGGTACCTTTCTCTGAAGGGAGGAGAGAACTTCCACTTTGACCATGGCCTTGTCTAAATATGATCAGCCAGTGAACTCAGGGGGCTTCCATAGCCTTGGCAGCTCATGACAAGAGCCTAGGGTGATTACTGATGCCATAAACAAGAGTGTCAATTTGTTAAGTCAACAACAGGAGTCACTGTGCACTTACTCCTCATGTAGGATCTTTGTCCTTAATGTGCTGTACATTAAGATTTAATGTTATGACTAGTACTCAAACAGTATTTTTCACTTTATGTTTCTGTGTGGGAGCAAACTGTTGAAATCGTTGCTTAATGTATGCTAAAGTGATCTTCTGTATATAAAGAGAATCGAAAATGAATCTTGATGTGAATGGAAGGGGAGAAGGAGTGGGAAAAGGGAGGGTTGCGGGTGGGAGGGACGTTATGGGGGGGAAGCCATTGTAATCCATAAGCTGTACTTTGGAAATTTATATTCATTAAATAAAAGTTAAAAAAAACAAATATATTCCCTCATTATTTAGATTTCTTTTTAAATGTCTTAATTTTCTTTTCAAAAATGACTTTTTTATGAAGTTCAATTTAAGATTTTTTGCCTGTGGGTTTCAATATGTTAGCGCAACTAATCCTTGCTGACTCCAAGGTCACAAAGAATTTCTTCACCTTTTTCATACAGAATTTCATAGTTTTAGGTTTTTGATTGTGCCTATGATCCAAACTGAGTTGATTTTTCATGTATTATGAGACAAAGCCCAAAGTTCATTTCATTTTCCATATGGATACTCAAGAATTTTAGCAAAATTCATTGAAAATACAATCTTTCCACACTGAATGACCTTGATACACACTATTAAAATCAATCAATTACAGTGGTTATTTCTGTTACACTGGGCTATGTATTATACTTTTATGATAGCCTCTTTAATTCCATGTAGATATATCATGTCTTGAAATCATGTGGTATAAGGCTTCAAATTTGTTTAATAGAGTTATACATTTTACCAGAATCTTAATGTCATGTATGTACCATGTCAGTATCATGTCTACAAAATACCTTGTGCCTTAATGCTTCACTCCTTTTTCCAGAGAATCCACCCATCATTGTATTACTCTCTCATTTTGTCTTTTTCAGGATGTTATGTAGTTGGAAGAAAGTTACATAGCAGGAAGTTGGAATCAGAACAGGAGTGGAACTCTAACAAACAATTCCAATATGGGCTGTGGGTGTCCCAGGAGGCATTTCAATCCCTGAGCCAAATATTTGCCCTCTTAACACCAGCATTATGTCATTTATAGCTGTAATCACCCTCTCCCTTCCTTTACTGAGTCATTGTTAAACCAATTACAGATGCTGTCAGATTTCTCTGCAAATGTATCAGTGTGTGTCTCTATAAACAAACACACTATTTTTAAAACATAGCAACAATGCCATCATCATAATCACAAAGTAAACAATGATTTCTTAATATCATCAAAATCTATTCAATGTTCCAATTACTAGTTTTTTGTTTTTGTATTCTTTACCTGAATGAGAATCCAAAGAACGTCCTTGTATTTGAAATTTGATGTATCCCCAAGAGTGTTCTTATTATTACATCTTGAATTTCTTAAGCTAGAAACTTAACTCCTTTTATTTGGGAAAGCTTCTGTCAAGCCTGAAAATATAGTTGGCATTGGCCATAACTCCATGAAGAAAAGCAAGGTATTAGGTGTGCTTTCTGTAAGAAATCATATCTGCTCCATTGGTTGGTAGATGAGAATTTGCTCTAAGCAGCCTAGAGTTCTTGATACTCACTCACTCTCTCAGACGTCATGGTTGTCATCCTGACCATATTTTCCCACAGAGTACAGACCTAACATACTAGAGACTGACTCCTATGCCATAGGCATTGGTGTGGGCTGTTACAACATAGGAAGTTATTTCATTTAAATGATACCATTTATTCATTCTTTTCTGCCACAATCTTATGAAATTTTTTTGCAAGGAAAAGAAGTATAGCACAATCTAGCAGCAATGATTGGAAATAACTCGTGAAATGTCAAGAACTTTCTCTTTAAATGATAATTAACAGATTAAATGCCAACAAGTATATTTAATAACCCTGATATTTTATATTTGGACCATAGCCGACATCATCAGTAAATTTTGTCACTTAAGGTTCTCATAGTAATCTGATCTTCAAATGAAATGTTATTTATTTATATAAATTTAATTACTCAACAGTAACCTCTACTAAATGAGGCATGATTAGTGAGTATAGAAAAGCAACACAGAATATATTTTGCTAAAAAATAGGAAATGATTTGAAATTCAAGAGTGTGCCATTTTGGCTTTTGCCTTAAAAACATTCCTTAAAATCGATTTTATTGCACTATAATAACAAAGTGTGTAGGATTCAGGCGTGAGGGGCACACAGGAACATAGGCATAGGATCTGAAATAGTTTATTAGCTGTGTTATTTTTCAGACAATGTTCCAGGAAAATTAACTGAGAACATTTAACTCAGAGGCAGCCAGCCCAACACCAACACCTGAGGACAACGAGAAGAAACTAGTGTGTGCCGTTTTAAACCACAGCATGGATGAAAATGTGTGTTGGAGTAGGAAGTATATACTCCTGCTCCCCCTTTTCTACATCCCAGCCTCCCCGAATCCTTGCTATACACCACAGCAAACTGATCCTCAGAGAAGCAATTTCTTTAAGGTACTGTATTCTCTTTATATCTCCTTGACTTGCTTTTCTATGAGCAACTCACACTGGAAGCTGATCATTTGAGGACACCCCAAGCAAAGGGACCCCTGTTACAATCAGCACAACCACAAAAAATTCAAGTTTCTCAAATTCATATCCAATGCTTTAGAAAATATGATTTATAACTTATTAACTCATCCAATGAATATTTACTTTAGGCATGGTATGTGCCAGCTACTATTGTAGAGAGCAGGTGTACAGCAGAGACTAAAACAACCCCTGTCTTCATGGAGCCACTTTTTTAAAATTTATTTTATTTATTTGACAGAGTTAGATAGTGAGGGAGAGAGACAGAGAGAAAGGCCTTCCTTCCGTTGGTTCACCCCCAACATGGCCGCCACGGCCAGAGCTATGCCGATCCGAAGCCAGGAGCCAGGTGCTTCCTCCTGGTCTCCCATGTGGGTGCAGGCGCCCGAGCACCTGGGCCATCCTCCACTGCCCTCCCAGGCCACAGCAGAGAGCTGGACTGAAAGAGGAGCAACCGGAACTAGAACCCAGCGCCCATGTGGGATGCTGGTGCTTCAGGCGGAGGATTAACCAAGTGAGCCACGGCGCTGGCCCCATGGAGCCACTTTTAAATGTAACTCAAAAGAACATGGAAAAATGAAGAGTCTTCACTGATAGTTCTGCAAAAATATTCACATGTATTTATTAAGCAGCTCATGTGTTACAGGCACTATGTTAAGCTGCAGGGAAACATGTTAGAAATTCCTCTCCTCAGATGACATAAGCTAACACACAGTCTTAAATCAGTAACAGAGTAGAAGGAAAGTGAATAACAGAAACAGCACATAAAAATGCTGGGCAGTGTTTGTGGGTGAGAATATTTAGTTGATGATAATGAAAAAGTCTAATTAGAGAAAACATGGTAGGATATGGAGACACAACATTTATACCTTATCTTGAAAGGAAAATTCCTGGACAGATAGCTTAGATATAACTGAGCTATCTTTGTATTCACTGTAGACTGAATTATATGACAAGCCAGTAACAGTAACAACTTCAGAATGCTAACTGTGGGAGTTGAAATTTGCAAGCTTCTTATGACTGGATGTTTGATTTTATAATTGAATCCTTATTAAAATTAACAATATCCTACCTACCCATGACATTTTTAAAGACATCTTAGAAACTGGCATCAAAATTACTTTTTACAAATTTTTTCTTTTGATAATGCTGAATTTTATTATCCTATTTTTTGTTTTATGATCAGGGGGTAACATTCTTCTTTCAACAAAATCTTTGTATATGCTCGTACTTACCCCAGAATATTCTAATTTACTGACTGTAAATTTCCTCTATTCCTAATTAAATTTATAATTTATTTATTTGGTCTCAATATCTTCTGCAAGACAGTCTCTCTCTCTCTCTCTCTCTCTCTCACACACACACACACACAGAGAGAGAGAGAGAGAGAGAGAGAGAGAGAGAGAGAATCTTCCATCACTCAATTCATTATCCAGATGCATACAACAGTTGTTACCGGGCACCAGGCTGAAGTCAGGAGCCTGGAACCCAATCTGGTCTCCCACATGGATGTCAGGTACCCTGTCAGGGAATTATGAAGGAGAAGAAGCTGCACTCTAAGCAGCCCTGCAAGAGGAAATCGCGGAACCGCAAAAACTGCAAAACCACATCACCATAGCTACCAGGCCCTGGGAGAGCGGCAGTTGGACTGGGCTGACCTTTCAAAACTGTGTAAGTGGATCCTCAGACTCTGTAAGCAGAGGTTGCTCAGCCTCTCTCCCCAGTGCGTAGTGCCTTGTGCCCACAGGGATTCTCCTGGTCCGTAGCACCTTGTGCCTGCAGGAGTTTGGCTGAGTAGTCTCTCCCTCTAGATGCTGTAATAAAGAGCTTTAAGGTGTGTACCTGAATCTTCTCAGTCTCCTTTGTTGAACCCATCATTGGCTTCCTGGCAAGTCGCTAACGTTTGGGAAGCCAACAGTACCCAAAGAGTTAACCAACATCTGATGACTTTTGGGGTTCAATTTGGAATGCGACTGTATCAGATGTAGAGCCAGGACTCAAAACAGGCACTGCAATATAGAATGTGGGCATCTTCAATGCTGAGCCAAATGCTTGCCACTCCTTGCAATTCCTTAGGAACATTTTCCTCACCACAGATGACTTAGCACTCATACCTCCACAGGAATTATTTACCTCATTTACAATGCACAGCAACTATAGATTACTGTCTATATCTTCCACTGAACTATAATCTTCGTTACAGAACTCAGAGGGTCCCATGGTCTTGCCAGGATTTTCACAGTATCTGATACAGAGTAGATCCTTGTTTTGCTGGACAAGGCAATCCAGAATGTTCCTTAGAACAAGCTTTCTCTTCTGAAGAATACTGAACTTTCAGTATAGTGAATATATTGCTTTGAGAGAAAAGGGGAGAGGACACACTAAATAACTTTAGCCGCTTGTTCGTGACTTAAAATTATTGAAATAAAGCCCTCTCTATTCATTGTGCTCTAACCAATACTTCTCTAGAACCATAATCCAAATTGTTTGTATGCTTTACATATGGAAAAATGGATGCCCACAAATCCCTAAAGAAGCCAACCCAAACAGCAGCAGCAGGAGCAGCAGCAGCTTGGGGTAGGCATTGAATCCAACAGTTAAGATGCTTTTAGGATGCCTGCATCCCTTATCATATTGCCACCATTCAATCTCTAACCCCTGAGAACATCTTTCGCTAACACAGACCCTCGGAGGCACTGGTGATGGTTCAAGTAATTGAGTTCTTGCCATGCACATGATAGACCTGCACTGAATTCTCAGCTCCTTCTCCTCCAGCTGTTTAGGGCACTGGGGAGTCATTTAGCAGATAGGAGCGCTCTTGTATGTGTGTTCTTCCTTTCTTCTCTCTCTCTTACACATCTAAGATAACTATATACAAATAAAAGATAAAACAGTGTCCCGAGAATCATCATTTGAAGAGTTATCTAGAGCAGATAACCTCCCACAATACAAAGTCATTTAAAAATGCAACAGAAATGAAAATTTCTAAAAATATATTTTTAGTCCTCACGGATTTTTAACTCCCTTCACATTTTCAGTGACAAAGGTAATTACATTTAAAAGTTTTTATCAACACTGAGTGATTTAATTATCTAGCAGACACAGACATATTATATATACAATTATGTTCTTTGATCAGAATGGGGCTTATACAGAAAGAAATTTGGGAAGCTGCTACTGTTATTACAGGCAAGGCATGAAGTAAATGGGCTTTGAAAAGAATGTGACAGAAACAAACATAAATAAGTAAACATACAACATAGGAGTGACAGCCTCTCAACTGATCCGTACGCATTTGTGTGGATTAAGATTTTCAATGTTTCCATTCATAGATATGGTCAGGTTAAATATCATATTAGGAGCCATAAAGTACAAATTTTAGTAAAAAAAAAAGTGAAACTGAAAACCACAGAGCTATGAAAAGAAGGAAAATATTGGCCTCCCAAGGGACACTGACAATTTAAACCAGGTCCTGGCAAAACAAATCATCAGACAAGCATTATCTTCACGCATGTTCCCACTTAAGCACTGATTTTTCCTTTCCAGAAAAATACATTCCATTTGCTGACAGTTGCAGAATTATTGCCACTCTACTGTGACTGCTACTTTTCTGGTTGCACAAGTACATTAAAAAGTAAGCAATAGGGATTTAAGTTTCAAGTCAGAATCAAAATTGTCCATAAAAACAATAATATATATGCATAGTAGAAGACTTCAAAAGCAATATATTCCTCCGATCTATTCCCAATTCAAGAAAATTTGGGAATTAGATCCTGAAAACATCTGTTGGTTAAATGTACCCATATTTAATATGGCACCTCTCTAGAAAATCAAATTATATTTAATCAAATGATATTAAGCAGTCATAGAAAAAGTAAAAGCCACATAATGCAAATATTTTAGTTTAACATAAGATAATGTATATGAGTCACATACTATAAAACATACTAGTTATATATTAGTATTATAAACACAGTTAATATTTACTTAGTATGTTAAGTGACATTCCTGCTTGTAAGGCTAGGAAGTAGACTTGCTATATAAACTGTGGATACAGATAGTCTAGAGATTGACCAGTACTTCCAAACACAAATGATTTGACAGAAAAGTATCTTTATCAAGGGTTTTTTCCCCAGAAATACCTAACTATTATTTCCAAACACGAATTTCACATATTTCATTTCATAATGCTTACACTTTACCATTAGAATTCAAAGAACAACTAGCATAATCAACTACACGAATATACTTATGACTTTTTAAATTCTATCATTCATGTACTGGAATAAAAACACAACACGGATACAAAAGAAACACAGACAGCAGCAAAAATGCAAATTACAGAGATGAAAAAGTGGTATATTCCAGCTCCAACATCACCTTCCTCTATTCAATGTGAGAAATTAAACTAAGGAGACTATTTACTTCAACCAAACTAATTTTTTCTGGTTTAATTATTTTCTTTTAAGAAAGCTACTTTGCTGCAGAAAAATGTACATTAGCGCTGATGGAAAACCTGAAAATGAGACTCTCCCATCATTTATGCTGAGTAAAGGAGGTACAATTCACGCAAAGTGTAGAATTCGGATTGTCCTTTTTCCATTCTTACTCCATTTAGCTTTTGTCTCTCAACAGTAATCTACTATGTCATTGGAAATCAGTACTTACCAGCTTGGTACTCACAATATGAGAAAACTTAGATAGGAAAGAAAAAAATAATCAAATATAGCATAAATGAAAAGTATCAGACATGCCTATTGAAATTAACGCTAAAATTCTTAGGTGTGTGCACTGTGGGGCAGCAGGTTAAGCCACCACTTGGGACACCATATCCCCTACTGGAACACTGGTTTGAGTCCAGGCTACCCGCTTCCATATGCATCATGGGAGGCAGCAGATGATGGCTCAGGAATCTCAGATGTAATTCAGGGTGTGGCTTCAGCTTGGCCACACTCTGACTGTCACTAGGATTCAGGGAGTGAACTAGCAAATGAAGGATCTCTCTCTCCCTCTCTGTTCAGTCTTTAAAGTAGATGAAAATAATTTTAAAATTTTTAAGTAAATAATTTATTTATCTGATGCTTTGTAATTTCTTTAATGAAGCCCTTACTTTAATGAAGAACTTTTAACCATATCGCAAGTTCAAATTTACCTAAATCTCGTAATTATATGCTTATAATATAACATCATGTCACTTGGTGAAGGAACACTTTGAATAAAATTCCACACCAGAATGTAATTTATTCTATATGTAGGCTTGTCAATTACATTTACGTACTCATAATCATAATCATAAAGTGACTTATGAGCTTTTTAGTTCACTGAGATTTCAATGAAAGAAAAACAACTGTATAATTATTTGCTCTTTTCACCCATCAAAGAAGTAGGAGTGGGATTTTTTTTTTTTCTTTGATGAGGTCGGCGCCGCGGCTCATTAGGCTAATCCTCCACCTTGTGGAGCCGGCACACCGGGTTCTAGTCCCGGTCGGGGCACCGGATTCTGTCCTGGTTGCCCCTCTTCCAGGCCAGCTCTCTGCTGTGGCCAGGGAGTGCAGTGGAGGATGGCCCAAGTGCTTGGGCCCTGCACCCCATGGGAGACCAGGAGAAGCACCTGGCTCCTGCCATCAGATCAGCGCGGTGCGCCAGCCGCAGCGCACCGGCCGTGGCGGCCATTGGAGGGTGAACCAACGGCAAAGGAAGACCTTTCTCTCTGTCTCTCTCTCTCACTGTCCACTCTGCCTGTCAAAAAAAAAAAAGGAGTGGGATTTTAATTTCATATTTGTTAATAGTAGCAATAAGATAGATTCTTCATGGGACTGGTGCTGTGGCACAGTGGGCTAAGCATCCGCCTGCAGTGCCGGCATCCCATATGGGCACCAGTTCAAGTCCCAGCTGCTCCAATTCTGATCCAGCTCTCTGCTATGACCTGGAAAAGCAGTAGAAGATGGCCCAAATCCTTGAGCCCCTGCACCAGTGTGGGAGAATCAGAAGAAGCTCCTGGCTCCTGGCTTTGGATTGGCTGAACGCAGGCTGTTGCAGCCATTTGGGAAGTGAACCAGTGGATGGAAGCCCTCTCTCTCTGCCTCTGACTCTCTATAACTCTACCTTTAAAAAAAATCTTTTATATAGGCAAGTAGATACACTAGAGCTTTTAATATTATGCTCTTTATCTTCAATTCTTCTTTTTTGTTTCTATAGAAGGGCATATTTTCTAAAACACATGTTTTTTAATTTTCATTCTAAATATAAGACTTTGTTTTCTTTTAACCCTTTGGAAATATATAAATTTCAGATCCTAAGAAGATCTGAAAAATAAAAGAAGTAATTATTTTAAACCATAAATTGGAACATTTCTTAGAATTGGCGGCAGATAAGTTAATTGGGAAAATGATAAAATAAGGTAGATGGATAAAAGTAATATTGATCAATGTGTTCCTGGAGCCCTTTCTGACAGGCTTAATTCAGTTTAGGAAAGGAAATGCCATGAACCAATTTGCTCATTGAAGAAATTCATTGACCTTGTCCCATGTGCCAGCCACTTTTATACGCTAAGACATAACTGTGATTAAAGCATATTAAAATATTCTTTCATGTAACCCTTAGGGAAATGCAACTGTCTCCTCTTGAGTACCCTCAAGAGAGATGAAAGGTACTCAGAGGAAGAGAAGTCAGACAAAATACTTAAGTGGAGACAGTTTTGGTTTGATTTAGTTTTGTTTTCTCAGTACCTAGATCAACATTCCTGAACCAACCACTCTTTGAATGAAGAATTGCAAATATTAAACATACAACTAACAATTCCACTGTTCTTATCGCACTTCAGAAAAATGCTATTTCAATCCTGTGTTATTCTAACACAACATCATTCATGGCCACTCCAGTGTAAGAGAAACAGAGAGCTCATTTTCCAGCATGCTAGTCCTTTCCAAAACTGATTGAGTCTCTTCTCTACCTTTTAAAGAATGAAATTCATTTGAAAGGGCAAGTATGTAAGGATTAAGGGGACACACTCCACCCAACGTCTTCAATAATGTTAGGAAAGGTCTACATTATGGCAATGATAGAGGGGCATTCTGTGTCTTCCAACAGTTTTTGGCATTGAGTGTGGGTCAATATATATATTCTCTACCTAAACACAAATGATAACTCTTAGTTTTGGCCATTCATCATACTTTAGGCATTCAAAATGAAAATCTCCCAGGACACATACTAAGAAATCACATTTCTTTCTTTTATTTATTTAATATTTATTTAATTTATTTAAATGGGAGAATTAGAGAGAGAGAGAAAGAGAGAGAGATCGGTCTTCCCTGTACTGATTCACTCCCTAAATGACCACAACAGCTGGCACTGAGCCACGCTGAAGCCAGCAGCCAGGAACTTCCTCTGGGTCTCCGATAAGGGTAGCAGGGACCCAAGCACTTGGGCCATCCCCTGTTGCTTTCCTAGGCATATTAGCAGGGAGCTGAACTGGAAGTGGAGCAGCCAGAACTTGAACTGGTGCACATATGGGATGCTGGCACTGCAGGCAGCAGCTTAACCCACTATACCACTCTGCTGGCTCCGAGAAATCACATTTCTATAAAGTACATACACATACTTGGACTCCCAACAGCATCACTAATCAAATTCTTTGAAAATAATGTGAAGGGCATGTGTTGGAACAAAAGTTAAGACACTGCTTGGGATGCCTATAGCCAACATCAGAGTGTGAGGTTCAAGTACTGGCTCCATTTCTGATTCTACCTTCCTGGGATGCTTATCCTGGAAGGCTGCAAATGATAGATAAATTACCTGGGTCCCTGCCACACACATGGAAAATCCAGATTAAGTTCCAGGTCTTTGTTTTGCTTAAGCTCTGGCTCTGCCTCAGCTATTGCAGTTATTTGGGGAGTGAAGCACAAACAGTCTGTCTTTGTCTCTATCTCTCTTTTCTCTCTCTCTCTCTCTCTCTGTGTGCCTATCTCTTTAGTATTCAAATAAAAAACAAAAATGTAAAAGTAAAATGAAAAATTTGATGGAGATCAAAACAAAACATAATGTAAACTCAAAATCATGGAAAAATTATAATGGAAAAATTTTAAATGTCATTATTAGATAAAAAGAAAAAAAGAAATATACAGATAGCCTCTGCTTACAAAACTCAGTAAATATGTGGCCATCTACAATCCTGCCTTGGAAGGTAATGTGCACAACTTAAGAAGCAGGCTTCCTGATTCACAGTCACTCCTACAGTGACAATTCACACTTCCTCAACCTTTGTAAGAACCAATTTTCCTCTCCATCAACCCTCCTCAAATGAGGTCTAAAGGGGTAGGCTGCCTGACACGTCTTCCCCAGCACAGAGTGACCACCAAGGTAAGTAGCAATTCATCACATCCCTGATCTCAACGACTGCTGTAGGATAGCATTGGCCAAACTTGCCTGATTCTGAGAAATCACCTGTTAAACATACCGCACTTGGAGGCCTTCAGCTAGAGATTCGGGTTCACTGAGTCTGGGATTGGGCCTGGGAATATTTCTTTTCTAACAAGTTTTTTGGGTGAGTCTTCTGATCAGGAAGTTTGTGAAAAAACCTTTCTGTTAAGCACTGGTTCTCAGACTTTGCCCTGAGAGTATTTATTATTTATTAGAAAGGCAGAGAAAGAGAGTGGTGGACAGAGTGAATTCACTTGTGTTGGCTCAAATCCCAAATGCCTCACAATGGCCAATTGGCTGGATATGGACAAGTTTCTCACGTGAATGGCAGGAACCCTATTATGTGAGCCATCACTACTGCCTCCCAGGGTATGCATTCATAGGAAGCTGGAGGCAGCAGCAAGAGGCAGGAATCAAACTCTGGTACTGCAGTGTGGAACTACGGTATCCCAACTGGAACCTTAACCGCTAGGCCAAATATCCAACCGCTGGGGGATATCAAAATGTACTAATGTCCAGGCCTCACTGCACACCAATGAAATCAGAATCCACTGCAGCATAAATAGTCATGGATAGGTACTACTTTTAGAAAGATTTTATTGAAATACAACATACATACCAAGAAATGCACATAATTATGCAGAAAAATTAGGATTTTTATGTCATCCTATCATACTCATAATCAACATCTAAACTAAAAACAAAGCATTACTAGTACCAAGAGTCCTCACTATTGCTTCTATCAACTTCTTTTCTTTAACACATGAAATAAGAGTCATTGTCATTTCCAGGCTATGACTCAGTGAAGTACCGTTTATAAATATATACTGCATATATGGCATCTACACGAGGCCAGTAGCATGAGGCATGTTCGAGGACTTGTATGAAATGCAGGCCATCTACCAAATTCATCCGGTCTCCCCAGGCAGAACACACACATTTTAACAATGCCTAGGTGGCTCTGTGTGCATTACAGTTTGAGAAGCACTAAAGTGAACTGAGACAGAGCTGCTGCTTGAGTGGTGAACTCAGAAGGATGTGAAGCCTGCAGTAGCCAGTCTACCATTCCTGTGATTTTTATCATATGAGTTGAAGTCCTTTTATTTTTCTTTTTTCCCCATTTTCACTAAATTCAAAAATATCACTGTTTCATAATGACCTACTGAGACCCCTCCTATTCCAAGACTTATTTTAGGCTTCACAAGTCCTTTGTTTAAAACTTAACAGACTTTGTTGGCATTTGTATTCCTTCTTGTTTAACTTCCCAAGTCTTTTAAAAAATGCCCATGTAACTGGGTAACCTTCTCACGTATTTTCAGGGTGCTAAAAATGCTCACATTCCTGGACATGCTCTAATGCCTCACTTTCAGCCTTTCTTGCCTTCTCTACCACTCTATCTACCAGCACAATGATGGGCAACAAGAACGATCATCAGTGCATTCTTCTGTTCGGTGGTATGAATGGATTTAGGGACATGTGAAAGATTCAATACCTTAGGAACCTGGGAGAACAGAGAAAATGTTATTGTTGCAAAAACAAAAACACGGATGATGGAGAAATTTAAGTAGCGTGTTCATCGTAACTGACAACAAGCCCTTGGAATGACTTATTACCACTGGTAAGCTATTTTAAAATGATTTAATTCATGTATAAAAGTATTTGTAGTGGAGTGATGGTGCAACTCTTTACTGAGGGGTTTCTATAAGCTATATTTATCTTAGGAGCTCAAAGAAGTTATGAGAAAGCATTCAACAACCCATCGGATATCTCAGTCAGAGACTTCAACTCTGTCTACAACCTAGCTGAGAATGGGAAATCAAGTCTACAAGAGTGAATGAAGGAAAGAAAACATCTTGAAATCTGAGAAATGAGATAGCAAAATAGGGTAGCTCCACATGTTCTCCTCATTCAAAAGTTCCATGCTGTCACACACTCCCAATCTGCCTCCATGACATTCACAAAGTCTAAGAACTCACAGTTTTGTCTTCAGCAAAGTTTCTCACTGTGAGACTAATGGACCCAAGAACCATGTGCAATAAGGCATATCATGGAAGGCCATAACCTCAGGTCCTTAAAATATATCATTTTCCAGGGACAGAAACAGGGTGTTTTTGTTTTGTTTTCCTTGCAGAGACTAAAAGAATGAGGGTGTTGTCATGTAGCTGAACACAAGTGGTCCTGATTCTTGATGGAACTCAAGAGCCAACGTTCAAATGTGGCAGAAAGGAGCACCTCGCTGTGTCCTGTTTGCTTTGTTCACTCCTTCCTTCCTTCCCCTTTAGAATTATAGCTTTTTTTCTATCATACTTAATTTTTTATAGATTTATATAAAGGGAACAGACTGCAAGTACTTCAAATATACAGTTTTATAAACATAATGATTCTACCCAGCCATCCCTCCCTCCCTCTTCCTTTAATTTCTATAATGACCTACTTTCAATTTATTGAATAATCATAACTTTTTACAAATATATCATGTTGGCAATTGCTTACTTTCAATCAGTAAAAACACCCACTTTGCCGGCGCTTCAGCTCACTAGGCTAATCCTCTGCCTGCGGCGCTGGCACACCGGGTTCTAGTCCCGGTCGGGGTGCCAGATTCTGTCCCAGTTGCCTCTCTTCCAGGCCAGCTCTCTGCTGTGGCCTGGGAAGGCAGTGGAGGATGGCCCAAGTGCTTGGGCCCTGCACCCCATGGGAGACCAGGAGGAAGCAACAGGCTCCTGGCTTCTATCGACGCAGTGCTTCAGCTGTGGCAGCCACTTGGGGGGGTGAACCAACGGAAGGAAGACCTTTCTCTCTGTCTCTCTTTTTTTGTTGGTTCACCCCTCAGTGGCCGCAGCGGCCAGCGCGATGTGGCCGGTGCACCGCGCTGATCCGAAGTCAGGAGCCAGGTGCTTCTCCTGGTCTCCCATGCGGATGCAGGGCCAAAGCACTTGGGCCATCCTCCACTGCACTCCCTGGCCACAGCAGAGAGCTGGTCTGGAAGAGGGGCAACCAGGACAGAATCCGGTGCCCCGACCGGGACTAGAACCCGGTTGTGCCAGCACCACAGGTGGAGGATTAGCCTATTAAGCCGCAGTGCCAGCCTCCACATTCTTTTAAGTATCTGACTCTTCTAAATATGTGTGTATGATCTACATATTAATCAGTATTTTTAATTTAAAGCTTTGGAAGTTACATCCTTTAATAAAAAATTATCAATACATTTACTGTATTTTAAAAACAGAATGTCTGTTTCTTATTTCTGTATTTGGGAAATGAAGATATACACATACATATCCTCATCCTAAAAAAAAAAAAAAAAAAAAATGGAGGCACATTAGAGTGACTGTTTGAGACCTGGCTTCTCTGCTTCTGATCCAGTTTGCTGCTAATGTTCTTGGAAAGGCAACAGATGGTGACCTATGGGCTTAGATTTCCTGCACCCATCGGGGAGGCCAGGATGGATTTCCTGGCTCCCGGTTTTGGTGTGGCCCAGCCCTGCCTACAGGCCATTTGAGTAGTGAGTTAGCAGTTGGAAAAACTCCTTTTCTTCACTCTAATAAGCAAATAAATGTTATGGTCTTCATATTTTGGCAAAAAAATCTATATTTTAAAATTTGTGATTTTAAATAGTGACAGTGTGCAGTATAATTATGATTTCATATAAATATGTCTATTGTCAATCATGCCTAATACAGTGCTATTTTAAGGGGGGTTTCCAATTAAGTTGTTGAATCTTAAAAAGTGCTGTCTTTGAATAGTGGGAGATAGAAAGAAGACAAAAACACAAATAAAACCAGAGTCACTGCTGGTCCCCAAGTATCATGATTTACCTGTCTACTTCCAAGGTTCCAGGCCTTTTGAGACTTACTGTCTTTGAAGTTCTAGATAGAAACAAGTTTGGTAAATTGTATATTTGTAATCATATATATCAAATATGGAATTCAATTTAGTATCACATTAGTTAGTCTTACCATGTTGGATAAAGAAATGAATCCAGCAAAGGAAGAAAAAGGCTTAGGCCAGATAGTTTTATTTATGATGGGATAAGGCAGACTCAAGACCCAGTCTTTGCTCTCCCTTTGAAGACCATTGTGTTGGCGGTTCCCAAGAGTATACCCAAGTGCACCACTGAGCTAAAAGGACCTATTTCTACAGAAATTCTGTTGTAATCATAATTATAGCTTATCACAATAAAAGGATAATCACTAAAATCAGTAAAGGAAAAGGTGAATACTGGAGTCCAAGAGAGGCAAGGTGTAAGTTTCTGGCTATTCCCTCCTACTGGAGGCATACAGATAGACAGTGCTAACCTCTCCTAGCAACAATGTGTGCATGCACAAAATATTCAACCAAGGAAGCTCAAATGAGCTGTGGTGTCCAGGGATATTTTGGATGGTCATTCCCATTCGCATGAAGCACCAACATAACTACCCAAAATGCCTTGTTAACCAACATGACTGATCAGAATGCCTAGTTAATGAGTTTCTCCAGAAGTCAAATTAAAATGATGGTTCTCAAGGCCCCTACCACAGATAATATTGAGAGATTTTAAGGCATAGCCCATGCTTCAGGTTTACAAAGACAACTTTATTAGGTAAACTAGCAGGAAGACTTAGAGATTATCCCCTTGGAGTTGCTCAATAATCAGTCCGGTCTTTGAAATGTGCAGTAGTTGAACAACGTAAGCTACTGAGTCAGTGCTTTCTAAACAGTGAACAGCAAAGCCTGGACAATTAACTCTTTCCTACACACCACAGGACCTGATGGTCAGTTTTTAAGGCTGCATTCTCAAGGGCACAAGAACTCTTCATTTTAGGGGTAGGCTTCAACAGACCCCTAAAGATTCTCATCTAACCACCTACAAATTGAAGCAGTCACATAAACAAGTAGAATCCACTGTTAGAGAGTTTTGATCCTATAGACCTTACTGTATATTAGATTCTTGGATTCATTTTTTTTTAAATCAAAGGTATCCTAGAATCACATGAAGCAAAATTGAAATTGAATGCAGTGTCCAGGAACATCATCAGCCTTAATTTTTAATGCAGTAGAAGGAGCAAAACTTGGAACTCTGGAATCTCACCATGAACAACAACATGCTTCCTTTAAAATACACCTTACTGCATTTTACATTTAAATCTGTACTTCTTCAAATATTACTAGTAACATGCTAGTAATTTTAATAACTAGTTATCTGTGGAAGTAAAGATGCTAACCAGGCATGTGCAGATTTCTGTTTGTGTAGATATTTCCACTGTAGCTGATTCCAAACTACAAATTAAGGTTATTGAGCAGAATTGGAGAGAAATGTGTGTAATTCATCCATACATCCGTATGAACTTACTCTAACACACATTCAATACAATAGGTTAAGGCATAACTGTCCCTATGGTTTCAGGTATGATATAGACTAAAGACTTCCTATAGCAAATGTATTCTGAACATTTATTGAAACTCTTGCCTATATCTTGGACTTGTAATCTCACTTACACAGTAAAATCTGCTTTGGTTCAATATATTACAATTGATCTTCCTTTACATTTTAGTGTTCTTTTTATGTGTTATATTTTTAAAAGACAGGTGCATTTAAAAGTTTATAAAATAAGATCCAAGCTCAAATCTGACCACCAGTATTTGGGTTATCTGGGGGCGATCAATATCATCATGTCTAAAAGTACTCAGATAAATGTTTCATTTATTATAAAGTCTGCTGCCAAAGAAATAAAGGATGAGAGAAACAGAAATGCAATAATAGAGCAGTATATTAAGAAAACACTTTGCACTATCATTATTACTGAAGTAAATGAAGTAATCTCTGAGGGCATCTTCATATATAGCATAGCAATTTAACTACCTAGACAAGAACGGGGCACAGAAATCCATAGAAAAGAACAACGATTTAGGATAAAGGCCAGGACTCAACATTTCTCTTTCTGTTTGTTCCTGAGTTTTCCAATATCTTAACAAGGCAGGATTGATGATTAAGCAAGGGCTTCACATAATGGCAAACATTATAATCAATTCCACATATATTAAATAGGTCAATTTGTAAATAAGTGCTACAAATTTTACAGTATTATTTCTGCTTCCTATTCAATTCCATTCTTCTAACTTGCTAATGAAAGATTTCATGCAGGTGTTGTTCATTTAAAGTCACGTTTAGTGAAAATGGCAAATGTTGCTTGGTTGCCAATAATCAAGCCCTCCAATACACTATTGGTATTTAACACTTGCAAGCTATTAACATTTCTGTAGTTAAGAAGACAGCAGTTAAGTGACAGTGAAATTTAATACTTAATTTGCATGTGATTGATTTAAATTTTATTCATTTGTGTTTGGTGAAATAGTCTCAAATAAATCTGTGTTGCAGATTTTAATATGTCATCACAATACCCAAACCATGGTGGATCTTTCTATGTTTAATGTCTTTTGGTCAGACAGTGGCCAAGTTAGCTGCAGACAACTAATACCCAGCCTTCTGGCTGTTCCGAGTGCAGTAGTGTTTACAACTAATACCCAGCCTTCTGTGTAAAGAGAAAAGGGCAATTCCATTTCAATATTCTAAGTCAAGGGGCCAGCACTGTGGTACGATGCATTAAAGCCCTGGACTGCAGCACTGGCAACCCAAATGGGCACCGGTTTGAATCCCAGCTGTTCCACTTCTGATTCAGCTCCCTGCTAATGCACCTGTGAAAGCAGTGGAGGATAACCCAAGTACTTGGGCCCCTGCACCCACATGGGAGACCTGGAAGTGGGAGACCCAGAAGAAGCTCCTGGCTCCTGGTTTCAGATCGGCTCAGCTTTGGTCATTGCACCATTTGGGGAGTGAACCAGCAGATGGAAGACCTCTCTCTTTCTTTTTCTCTTTTTTTTTCTCTCTCTCTCTCCCCCCTGTAATTGTCTTTCAAATAAATAAAATAAATCTTCATAAAATATCTTAGTAAAACGCTGTGGATATGCTAATATAAAATATATTACTATATATATTTCACTTAATGTAGGCTCTTTCATAATTATGATCAACTTCACAAGTGTATTAAGCAATAACATGTTTCATCTACAGTTTTCCACATATAAGAAGAGAGCTCTATTCCATAGTTCTGTTTTGTGTGATCACTAAGCAAACTGCATATAATATTGCTTTCATTCTTTTGTTTTGTCTCATTTTCTTCTAGAGACATCTTCCATCTGCTGGTTCATTCCCCTGTTGTTACAATGACTGGGTCTGGGCCAGGTCAAAGACAAGAGTTCTATTCTGGTCTCCCTCATGGGTGGCAGGGGCCCAGGTACATAAGCCATTTTATGCTGCTTTCCCAGACACATCACCTGGGAGCTGGATTGGAAGGGGAATAGCCAAAACCTGAACTGATGCTCCATATGGGATGCCAGGTTAGAAGCAGTGCCACAACAAGCCCTGTATGCACTGTATGCATGGATAATAAAATTATGCACTAAATCTCAAAAGATGAAAATTAAATGTTGTGACATTCATAGTAAGTATTGAGTAAAGAAATCAAAGTAGATCAGTTATTACATTGTAGTTTTAATATATCCTGTAATTTGCAGTAATTAAGTTATTTTAAATGCATTGACCAAATAACGTTTTGTTCTTGAGTGTTGGCTTTGAGTGTTCTCAGAGGCCAAAAACTTATTTATCTGTACACTTATTTTTATTTCTTGGTATCTATACTGTATTATGATACAATTTTTAAAATGTAAAAAATCTAATTCTGATAACAATTAAAACAGTCTCTAGGACTGATAAAGTATAGAATTTGTGTTAATGAGGATAGGCATGAAAACTATCTCCTCAGTCAGTATCATGAAAAATGGTACAAACTACGTAATGCAAAGTACTTAATACAAAGTACTAAATACAAAATAGTTCTGATGGGGAGAAGTCAAAGTCACTTAAGCATTTTAATCTTAGCTTTATTTGAAAAAATAAAATATTGCACACTACAACATATTTGCGGTTAGACGAATACAAAAAATAAGAAATCAAATAATAATTCTCTTAAAGTGTGGTAAGTTCAATGTACCTTCTATTTTTATTAAGGAATATTATGGCTGGAATTAGCTAGAAAATAGCAGCTACTTCAAAGGAGATAAAATGTTAATTCTTCCACAAAACTCTAATGAAACACCTAGTTTTTCCATAAATAATATAAATAATAGCAACCAATCTTCCTAGAGAATCTCTATTATATTCCAGGAAATAAATGGATTGTCTCAGTGACTCCTCCCCAGTGACATAGCAGATTCCATGAAGGCAGGTGTTTCTCATTTGCTGAGGTATCTATAACACCAAAAAAGAGTGCTTAGCAGAGGTTAATAAGTATTTTGAATGACCAAATGGACAAACCCATATAAAAATTGCCAAGGAAGGTATAAGTGTACTATTGCACAGAAAACGAAGCATTTCTCATCACATTGCAGTGAGTGTGAAAGTTAGAATTCAAAATTAGGGCTTCCTTTCCTAACAGCTCATCATTAGGTTGCATATATATATATATATATCTTACTGTGCTTTGAATATCAGTGCAGTTGAATATGTATGACTGCTTTTATACTCAGATTAGCATTTGAGTTTTGTGCAGAATTTTCTATTTGGTGAAATAAACAAGCAATTTTCAGTCAAATTCTTTTCTAAAGTTCATAGTGTTTTCTTTAACATCTCATTAAATGAAAAGATACAATCTAGGATTCTTGTCTTTCCATTGACATTTAAACAGAGACTAGATTTACTCTCAATTTCAATGGACAATGGTTGACATTTGTAATAAGAACCAGAGAAATGTAAAGGATGTAGGAAAAACAAAGATGTTCCCTGGTATTCTGCAGCACAGGTGAAGTTTCTACTCTTCTGTCCTAGGTATGTCCAATTTGGCCAAGGGCAGTCACATGTTCTTTTGTAACCCAACATATCTCACTCTGGGCCCTTACCTGTCTCCCTGCCTAACATCTCCCTGTTGGCAAGTCCATCCTCCAGCACCTGCTATCCATACCATCTGTTTGCAAGTGAAGCAAAACAAGACCTGGTCCTTTCAGCCAAAAAGCTCTACAAATGCTGCTTTTAGTTATGGAGGAAGAATATTGTCCACTGCCTTCTTTAATGTATTTTCATTATTTTTCTACACAGCCTGATCCATTTACTCCCTCGCAGATACCAGGGCTCTGTGTTGTTGCTTTCTAAAGCACAGGAAACCTGCTGAGATATGGCCTTCGAGGTGCCACTTTCCTTACTTTTCCCCAGGACCCCACACTTTTCACTGCGGATAGATCAGGTCTTGGTTGACTGTCCCAGAAATGTGCTGCCTCAGGAGCTACAGGAAACATTCCTTCCATGCCTCTTTCTGGCGTTGTAGTCCACAACTGAACGCCCACATCCCAAGTGCTCCTGTGGTTTGACAGTCTCATCTGACCAGACGCACAGGCCCTATGGCAGGATTTGAACTTACAGCCAACCCCAATAAACCACTCTATATCCAAGCTCTGCATCTTTTATAACAGAAGGCTACTTTTTTTAATCATGCCATACATTGCCACCAGCCAAGAAACTATACTTCTCCAACTTACTTTTAGCTAAGGGGGATCCTGTAATTAAGTTTTAATTGGTGACATATACACATAGATGTGTTGTGGGAAATTTGTGGGAAGTCTTCTTAAAAGAGGAGGGACTTTCCTTCCAATCTTTTGGCTGAGCAACATGAAACACAGAAGATAAAGTCCTAGCATGCAATCTTATTTTTTTAAAAAGAATGAGATTCTTTCAAAATTTTATTTACATATTTGAGAGGCAGAGTATCAAAGATAGAGATGGATTTGTAGAGAGAGCTCCCATCTGCCAGTTTACTCTCTAAATACTTGCAAAGCCCCGCCTGAGGTCAAACCTTGAAACTGAGAATTCAATCCATTCCTCCCAAGTGTAAGGCAGGAACCCAATTACTTGAGCCATCACCACTACCTTCCAGCACTTGCATTAGCAATCAGGAGCCAGGGTCAGGTATTGAATCCAGATTCCTCAATATGGAATGTGAGCACCTAATCACTAGGCTAAACACTCTCCCCTAGCAACCAGCTTAAGCCATTAAATCAAGACTATGTGTTAAAAAGAGCACAGGACCAAGAAAGAAGTTGCTTAGATCTCTGAGTACAATGGACTTATATGTGTTATGTGGACCTAGAACCAGAACTAAATGTTTACATTCTTTCTTGAAATGATGCCAAAGTTATTCTTATCATCCAAATAATAGTGATAATATTATTAACACAATTATATGCCTTGTACTAGTTTCAGTTTATGACCTAGTTAATTTCAGTTTTTGGAACATGATAAAATAATCATGCATTAAATCAAATTGTGTATGCAAATATACAAACATGTATACAGATTTGCATAAAAATATGCACCTGTTATCTCCCCTAGACCATGATTTATTCAAGGCAGGGGTTACATAATATTCTCCCCAATAGAATGTACTTCAACGAACACAGTAAGTTGAACTGGAAAACTAGGAGCCACAGAAAGCCAACAAAATGACACTTAGAAGATACCCAATATAGTAATAATTCCATCTTGTTCAAGTGATCATATTAAGTGTTTAATTGATCATATAGGATTGTTAAAAGGGTCATATAAATACAATCAAGAATCTAGTAATAACAATAGCTAGAATTAAAAAGGAGAGAATGTTCCAACATGGGAAACAGTCCGCACAACAGACTCATAGAATGACAATTGCTTTAAGTAGCACTCACCTCAGAATCAGCCCTTAAGGCTTCCTGGCCTGGCTGAAAAGCCTGTGAGTGCGTTTCAGGCATGGAAAGCCAAGACACTGTGAGAAAAAATATTCTACATGAAGGATCTCTGTGAGTGAGACCCCAGTGGAAAGAAGGGGCCGTCAAAGAATGATATAATTTCCACTGAAGGGAGGAGAGAACTTCTACTTTGCTTATGGCCTTGTCTAAATACTGACAGAGGTTGTGGACTCAAAAGGCTTCCATAGCCTTGGCAGTTCATGTCAAGAGCCTCAGGTGATCACTGACATCACACATAAGAGTGTTAGTTGTTAAATCAACAACAAGAGTCACTGTGCACTTACTCCCATGCAGGACCTCTGTCCTTAATGAGGTGTACTATGAGAATTAACTGTAAAACTTGTGCTGCTTTTTATATTTTGTGTGTGCAGGTGCAAATTGTTGAATTGCTTATTTACTATAGAGTTGGCATTCTGTGTATAAAGTTAATTAAAAATTAATCTTAATGGAGGATGGGATAGGAGAGGGTGGAGGAGGTAGAATGGGAGTGTAAATGGGAAGGCAGGAATGGGGGGAAGAACCACTATATTGCTAAAGTTGTACTTATGAAATTTGTACCCATTATAAAAAAGGTATCTTTGGAAAAAAAAGAAGATACCTAATGAATATTGGTTGTACATATAAATTGATATAGTTTTCAATAAAGGAGCTTTTACTCAGAGATGGCTTAAACCTAATACTATGGTGGTAAATGTTCAACCACACATACCACCACCACCACCACTCCCCAAAAACAGAAGAAGAAAGCAAGGCATGATCAGTAACTAGCAAATTGAAGTGACATAAATACTATCATCATGGCAAATTTCAAGCCAGAAATGGTTTAACTACAGGCTCATAAAATTCGGGAAAATTTAACCATCTCTTTTCGCCAACAGGAAGAGGCAGCTGCAACATGTTATTCTTTCCATGGAGATAAATGCAGCCTTCTCTTCCGATGAATTTCTGTGATAAAAAATAAATCTGATTTAGAGCCTTGAACTTTTAAAATATCTTTTAATGTAAAACTTACTTAAAGAACTTCTTGATAGCTGAGAATGGCTCCGATGTTTAAGTATTTATTAGTACTTAGCAATGTTTAGATCACTGTCCTTGTCTCTGTGTTGAACACATATCAAGGCCCAATTTGATCAAGAAATCAAGTAAAGCAGTTGTGAGGTCAACAGCCAAACCTAGGTTTGTAAGGAAAATCCACCCAGAGAATTCTCTTCCAGAGATCGAAAATATAAGACTTTCTGAATCAGAAAAATTTCTCCTTCAGCAGGTAAGGGAGCCCAAAATGTGTTCTAAACAGATTTTAAAAGCCTTTAGATGGAGCTGATGCCATGGTGCAGTAGGTTAATCCTGCACCTGCAGCACTGGCATCCCTTATGGGCGCCGGTTCGAGTCCCGGCTGCTCCTCTTCCATCCCGCTCTCTACTATGGCCTGGGCTAGCAACAGAAGATGGCCCAAGTGCTTGGACCTCTGCACCCACATGGGAGATCCAGAAGAAACTGCTGGCTCCTGGCTTCGGATCAGTGCAGCTCCAGCCATTGCGGCCATTTGGGGAGCAAACCAATGGGAGAAAGACCTCTCTGACTCTCCCTCTCACTGTCTGTAACTCTACCTCTCAAATAAATAGTAAATAAAATCTTTTTTTTAAAAAGTCTTTAGATTATTGGCACAGACTTTAGATTAATGATACATCACTTATAGCTCCCATGTGGCATGTGCCATGTTTACACAGAGAGCAACCCTGGGTGTGCGCTTCCTACATAGGTAGCTAATCCCTGCTCTAGGCAGCATTTGTCAATTAAAACTCTGGGTCAAATCATAGCAACTCTACTTTAACACCCTAATATATGAAAGCCATACACTAATTTCCAAGGAAACTAATGAAGGAAGACAACCACCAAAGACAGTTGTGGCAAATAACTATAACATAATGTCTTCATAGTTCTTAATGCTTAGTTGAAGATTGTCTTCTAACCATAATATAACCTTTGCTGTACAGAAATTATCACAAGAAAGATAATCGTACCCATTCACAAATGGCATTTCACAGTTTACAAGACACTAACAAGAACATTGTTTAATTTTGATGATCTGAACAACCCTAAATATGAATAGGGCATAAGTAACATCTATAAAGGCTATGACATACACTTTAGTAAGATAAGATATATTTAAAGTTGCAGTTATTTGAGGGATCCAAATTGAAATGTTTCTGGAACCAAAAAATAAAAATAAAAGGATCTTGTAAGTAATGTGCTTTGAGCCATTTTTAAGAATAGAAAGGATTGAAAAACTATTTCAATCCAAATTTGATTTGTCTTATTTTATCTTGTGCATATATATATATATATATATATATGAAATATCTACCCATTCAACAGAAAGAAAGGATGAGAGAAGGAAGGGAGGGAGCACACACAAACATTAAGGAATGTTGATGCACATAAGGGCAAGGTTATAGTCAACAATTTAATTACTGCCTGTTCCCCTGAAATATTCACACACAATATTGTAAGCAAATTTCCTGTGAGGCTAATTTGGAGACGAATGTATAAGGTGTTGGCCTATTCAACTAATACCTCTTAAGACCTTGGACTAGTTACAGTGTTTGGCTTGAAGATAACTCATTCTTATGAAGTTCCCAGGAAAAATCTGCAATGATATTCCACGTAAAATACACCGTAAGAAGCTGCAAGGTAAATTAGAAAGAGTTTAACATAGGAATTCACATCAGATGGTTGAAAGCTGGATTTTTGACAAGATCAGGGACATGCTTCAGCATAAACGGATGACAATTTCTTCATCAAAGTATCAGTCAGTCCACCCTCATCACCAGGAAAGCAAAACAGTTCTTCCATTATTTTCAGGTACTATCACGCACCTGTATCAAAGGCCTGCTGGGGCTGGCATTGTGGCGCAGTAGGTTAACACCCTGGCCTGAAGCACCAGCATCCAATATGGGTGCCAGTTCGTGTCCTGACTTCTCCACATCTGATCCAGCTCTCTCCTATGGCCTGTGAAAGTAGTGGAAGATGACCCAAGTTCTTGGGCCCCTGCACCCACATGGGAGACCCGAAAGAAGCTCCTGTATCCTGGCTTCGGATCGGCACACCTCCAGACGTTGCTGCCATCTGGGAGTGAACCATTAGATGGAAGACCTCTCTCTCTCTCTCTCAACCTCTCCTCTCTCTGTGTAAGTCTTTCAAATAAAAATAAATAAATCTTAAAAAAAAAGGCCTATTATCATTCTGAAACCACCACTGCTGACCCTGGTCATGACTAATCATTATTTATATATCTGCATATAATTCACAAACACCTAACATAAAAAATGCACCAATTTCTTTAAGGTTTGGATTTTATTTTGTTCCTCTTTCGAACCTTTTAATCTTCAAAATACATAGTAGAAAGTTACTATAGATGGTTTAACAAAATTAAAATGGGCACACAAAATTTAAAAGAATTTACTGTATCATAATACTTGAGTTTCTGATTCATGCTGTGTCTATGTGAGAATAAATTCCTCAGGCTGTCTGTGATTAATTTCCTTTGTATTTGACTTTTGACCTGCCAAATGTAAATAAATTTGAGTATGTAAATTGGTTAATATATACACACACTCTCTCTATATATATACACATTATATATATATATATATATATATATATAAAGATTTTATTATTTTTTATTTGAAAGGCACAGTTACATAGAGGGAGTAACAGAAAAGGAGAGAATTTTGATCCTCTGGTTCACTCCCGAAATGGCTGCAATGTTTGGAGTAGAACACTTTGAAATAATATAAGCCCAGAACTTCTCTGGGTCCCCACGTGGGTGCAGGGGCCATCTTCTGCTTTCCCAGGCACATTAGCAGGGAGCTAGATTGGAAGTGGAGCAGCTGGGACTTGAACCGATGCCCATATGGGATGCCAGTGTCACAGGTGGCGGTTTATCCACTACGCCATAACGTCGGCCCCAATAGGTGGAAATATGTTAACATTTAATTTTCCCTTCCCGAAAGTTTCATTGAATGTTTAGAATTTCAATTCTGAATTGGGTTCACAGAAACACAGATCACAGAGAGTACTTAGGACACTTTAGTTCATTTATAGTTTTTGAAATTCTGTTAATTCTGTTTAAAAAGTTCACAAGTCGGCTGGTGCCACAGCTCACTAGGCTAATCCTCCGCCTGCAGCGCCGGCACCCCGAGTTCTAGTCCTGGTCAGGGCGCCGGATTCTGTCCCGGTTGCTCTTCTTCCAGGTTAGCTCTCTGCTGTGGCCCAGGAGTGCAGTTGAGGATGGCCAAGTGCTTGGGCCCTGCACCCACATGGGAGACCAGTAAAAAGCACCTGGCTCCTGCCTTCGGATAAGCGCAGTGCGCCGGCCACGGCAGCCATTGGAGGGTGAACCAATGGAAAAGGAAGACCTTTCTCTCTGTCTCTCTCTCTTACTGTCCACTCTGCCTGTCAAAAAAAAAAAAAAAAAAAAAAAAAAAAAAAAAAAAAGTTCACAAGTCCTCATTCCATCTTCTGAATTGGGACATAGGAGAGCTTATTAGCCAGTGTTCTTTGTACAACTAAAGTGCTCACTCTTCAGAAGCTTTGATCCAATTTCTCTCATTTGATAGCTGTCAGAAAGCATCTTGCATAACCTTTGGAAAATGTTGTAGAGACTCATGGATATTTTACAGTTACAGAGAGGAGAGGAAGTTTGGCAGAAAAGCTGTTAATAAGTGAGCACTGAACATAAGTGATGGGTAATAAGACGGGTTCAGTAGATTTTCAACAGTGCTCTGGACTTGGCTTCCGTGATGGCTTTCACTGATTTGCCTGTTTCCCTGTCCCATGTGTTTTATCAGCAGTGCCACACTTGCTCACACTAGAAGTCTTTCTAGTCAATCATAGTAGAGGCTGGGGATAAATGGGCTGCTGGGCACTACTAAAGGAGATTTCTTGATCATAATTGAATACTTACTGCACAGGTTCTATAATTACAAAGTGTATTTAATGATAGGTTATACTAATAAATTCAAGTTTTTAAATGTTTTTAAAATATAAGGCCTTTATTTACATTTATGAAATAATAATTTGGGCAAAAACTCTCATGCCAGGCTTTTGAACAATTTTAGATATATTTCAAATTTCCTTACAACCAGTGCAGGTCTGGGGCTGGCGTTGTGGCATGGTGGATTGAGCTGCTATCTGTCTTGCTCACGTCCCATCAGATCACTGGTTCATGTCTCGGCTGCTCTGCTCCTCTGCTCAACCGTTACAGACCCTGCACTCACGTGGGAGACCCAAGATGGAGTGCCTGGCTTCCAGCTTTGGCCTGGCCCAGTCCCAGCCATTGCACGTTCTTAAGAAGCGAACCAGCACATGAAAGATCTCTCTCCCTCTCTGTCACTGTACCTTTCAAATAATAAACAAAATGTTTTTTTTAAAATTGTTTCATCTGGAAGTAAATGGCATTATCACTTCAGTCATAAATAATCTTTGGGTATAACTTATGAAATATCATGTGTATGATTCTCAAAAATACTGGTTATATTTTTCTAAAACATGCACAAAAAAAGTGATTCTAGGTATTTTTAATCTTCATTTTTTTCAGAGAGAAGTGCTTAGAAATGTGGGAATCTTTCTTTCTGTTTTTATGAAATAGGTATGCATTCTTTTCTGGCAATACAAGCCAATTAACAGACATATGTAGATAGATACGCTGTTTTGCACAATAGCATAAAGAGTAGTTTGGCACAGATGATCAATGAATGGCTTTTTGTCTCATCATCCAAAATTAATTTTTCCTAGAAAGTAAATATTTTGAGGCTGACACTGAGGCAGAGAGGTTAAGCTACTGCCTACAGCACTGGTATCCCAAATGGCACCGGTTTGAGACCAAGCTGCTCCAATTCCCATCCAGCTCTCTGCTATGGCCTGGGAAAGCAATGGAAGATGGCCCAAGGGCTTGGGCCCCTACACCCGTATCAGAGACTCAGAAGTGGGAGACCTGGAAGAAGCTCCTGGCTCCTGGCTTTGGACTGACCCAGCTCTCGCCATCATAGCATTTGGGGAGTGAACCAGCAGACGGAAGACTTCTCTGCCTCTGCCTCTCCTTCTCTGTAAAACCACCATTCAAGTGAATAAAAAAACTCTTTAAAAAAAGCAAATATTTTAATGCATTAGATATTTAGTCAGTTTCTGAAGTTATGTAGTATGCATAGATCATTCAAATACTTCAGTAGCTGGCATTTTACTGTGATCTACTTCTTAGTCTATGGTTGCTTAGGGAACACTGTCAAAAATCATCTGTGCCACAAGTCTAGCAAAGGTGTAAAATCAGCAGCAAAACTTCAGAGCTAAAAAGTCAGTTTCTGCTTCAAACGTACCACACATCCATCAGCAATTACAATATTTTGTAATTTGTCCAGTGTAGTTCCTTTGTCATGGTCACCTATAACTTCTAACACCAGCATATCAGATCCATGAAAGGGCTGTGATGGATGAGGAATAAATCTTTATTAAATTGTTGGGAATCTCAGTGCCGAAGTCTGACTTTCACTGTTTTATGGTTAAAATTCCCTTTTCCCCTTGCAGCTGCCAGTAAGTACCCCGTAGACCCAGGAACTACGGAGGAATGACAAATCCTGCTTGCTGAAGCTAGTGCACATGGCATGGTTTCCTTCGCCTACAACCGCAGCCAGAACAGATAAGGAACTGCAGATGTGACCTCGGTCTTTCTGAGGAGGCACGTGGTTCACGTAGCAGTGAGAAAATCCAAGAATGGGAGTAAAAGATTTATAACACCGTAAGGTGGAAGATATTTGTCTTATAAACACACGTGTAAAAGTGTTCTTTGTACATGCACATGCACACACACACACATAAATTCGGCTTTGGATTTTTAGGCTTTCATTTTTAATTCTGCAATCTCATTTGTAGGACATTCTGTCCAACCACAATTTAAAGGTGTATTTATGCTGTCTCAGGAGCCTTTCCTCCTTTACTTAATTTATCCAACATAAAAAGGCACAACCCCCACCCCAGGTACATATTGCTTGTTAATAAAAAAAAAAAAGTAGTTCAAATTTCAGACTCCAGCTACTCGTCCAGGCAGTTTCCTTTGTGCAGTGCACACAATGAACAGCTATATGTATATGACAACCAGGCCATAACTGAATTGACACAAAATTTAAAAATATAGTATTACCTATATGATCATTAAGTAAACTGAAAATAGATCTTTGTAAACATTAAGAGTGGGAATATGAGTGGGAGGAGGAGGAAGGGTTGGAGCATGGGCAGGAGGGAGGGTGTGGGGGGATATGTGTCACTACATTCCTAAATCTGTTTATATGAAATATATGAACCTTATATAATGCGAATAATTTTTTTAAAAAAGGAGAAAGGAATTTAATAACACTTTGAAAGTCCGATAGCTAAGTGACTTTTACTGAATTCCTAAATCCTCACCTCCTTCAGCAGCGGCTGCTTGAGTCCTAGGAGGACCAAACAGCAAACATGAAACTAGCCAGTGTGCATTTGCAAAGTGGAAGTAGACTACCAGCCTGCAGCCCAGAGGCATGTGGTCATCTCTGCCTCCTATGCTTGCCTTAGATGCTGGCGAAAGATCTAGAAAGTCTTCACTAAATGCTTCCCCACATTTTCTAGAGTAAATACTTAGTTACTCTCTATTTGAATTTGGAGTCCTAAATGAATATGGAAAAAAATGCAGCTCTTGTCATTTGTTGAGACATTGGTCTCACATTGACAACTTGCGAATGCGTATCCTGGGAAATCCCCTGTGAGACACCTGCAAACTTCTTCAGTGCACTGACATTATTCTCTCTATCGTAGGTGCATATTTATTTATCCTGGAGGCTGAAGAAGCAAAGAAGGTTACATCACACAGACAGAAAGTCCGCAGCTCAAACTTGAACCAGACAATCAGCATCGACCAGATTTGAGAGACACCTCCTGGAGATTCCAAGATGCCTGAAGAGGCAAAAGACGTACCGATACTGACCAGGGGAAGACAACGGAGCAAAAGTGGAGGGAGTGTATTCCCAGGGGAGAGTCGGAAAGAGGATTGCAGTGGAAGTTCTAAAGAAGAGGACACCCTGAGTGACAGGGAAAGAACGGACACACATCTCCTATGACTTCACTGAGTCTAATCTCTCCAAATTCCAAACACTTGTTCCAGTGCAGCCACATCCCTTGGAGTAGTTCAGGTGGAAACTGCTCTTAGAAATGTGAGGTCCAGCACAGACACAGATACTGAAAGGGGCAAAAGTGTCTTTAACACCCCACGAGCACATACCAAAGCGTGGTGTGAGCTTGTGTCATAGAAATTAAATATATATATACACATATATATCCGATAAGATTGTTAGCAATGAAAGGAAGTATTACAGAAAACACTATAGAATCATTCTCAAAATAAGATCATTGTATATTTTTTGAAATGCCAAGCATTTAGTGTATTTTTAAAAAAAGCAAACCCCCTATAATGTTGATTTTCAATGATGAGACCTTTCTCTTTATATGTCAAAAGCCAGGAGTCCGTAGGAAGTTCAAACTCCGTGGAAGGCCCTGTAAGTTACAGAGCTGCTCACAAAGCTGTGCCAGCGTGGAGCTGCTTGGTTTCGACTTGGGCTGGAAAACTAATGAAGCACTTGCTGTTTTAGTCTTGCCGCCTGTTACTCAAAAAATGCAGTTGTGAATTACTGAGTACCTAACAAGGCTTAGGGAAAGAGATCTGTTAGCAGTAAATCACCTGTTATTGGTTTTTACCTACAGGAAGTAGAAAATATTCTTGTTTTCTTTCTTTATGGGTACCAATGTCTCTTTAATCACTGTATGATATAACTCAACAACTGCATGCCCGCTGTTTTCATTATCATCGATAAATAAACTCTGGTGTGCTGTAGCAATCCAATTACCAGCCTTATATTTCTGGGTAGCTGAAGAATGTCATGGCCATTGCATTTAGTGGCTCAATTAAGGGATTGCAAAGAAAGACTAAGCAAAATTCAAAACAATGTATCAAAATGTTTAAAGCTATTATTTAATTAACTCTCATTCCAGAGTTTCTATCCAGTTTTAATTTTTCAGACACCCTACCTTCTACCTAAAAATCTTTCATGAAAAGGTAAAGACCAGGCCGGCGCCACGGCTCACGAGGCTAATCCTCCGCCTTTGGCGCCAGCACCTCAGGTTCTAGTCCCGGTCGGGGCACTGGATTCTGTCCCGGTTGCTCCTCTTCCAGTCCAGCTCTCTGCTGTGGCCCGGGAGTGCAGTGGAGGATGGCCCAAGTGCTTGGGCCCTGCACCCCATGGGAGACCAGGAGGAAGCACCTGGCTCCTGGCTTCGGATGGGCGCAGTGGTCTGGCTGTGGCAGCCACTTGGGGGGTGAACCAATGGAAGGAAGACCTCTCTCTCTCTCTCTCTCTCTCTCTCACTGTCTAACTCTGCCTATCAAAAAATAAATGAATAAAAAATTTTAAAAAAAGGTAAAGGCCCAAGTTGAGAAACAACGAGAAGCATTAGATTTAAACTGATGATTTATTTCATTACCTAATACCACCTAGAAGAAGTTAGATTGTTGTTCTAGTTTATGTTAGTATTATCAGAATAACAAAAGCTTCTTGCTGTTTTGGTTTATCTCTGTCTAATTTCTTCAGTCATTCTTAAAATGCATTTAATAATACCTATACACTTGATAATATCTAATGCACTGTGACCTTAGCTCAATAAAGTTGACAATTCTTTCAGGAGTTCTGAACTTGAACTCTAGAAACGTTCAGTTTTCTCCCTGATTATGTACTGTATCCACACTTTTTAATCTAATTCAATTGTGTGCTATAAATGAACGGGACAGTTAATTCTTTCTACGAAGTCGCTTAACAACTCTGAGATTGTAAAATTTGTCAGTTGCTGATTACCGTTCTGTACGCCAAATTGTGAAGTGCAGACTCTAGTCTTAAGGGAGGTAACTATTAGGACTTCATGAATTGATGAAGTGAATAAATGCAAGTGCTGCGGTGGCATAAATAAGACTTTAGATATGAGACGATGGCCAGCAGAAAGAGCAAGAGACTAAAAGTTAGGCAGCTTGGATCTAGAAATCAAGTATTAAATGGCTGTATGACTTGGGGCAAGGTGATTAATTACTTACAAATCTCATGTCCCTCATCTATGAGGTCAGAGAATTAGCTAGTGTATCTTTAAAACACTTTCAAACTCCAAAATGTACTTATTCATAAATTATAGGACAAATACTCCAAGTCTTTACTTCACTTAGGTATATGAAGATGTTGCCTGTTATAAAACAGCATACTCTCCAAGAAAGTCTTTCACTATTTGATTCAACGATTGTCATATTCAAGCAGGAAGCTGGACAATATTAGACATTTGCCTCTTTCTATTCATTTTACTACTATAGCTAAATAGATATAGGTATGATGACCATACCTACGGCTGGTATATGAAGAGCATACTTACATAATCAAAGGTCCCTATTTATTCTCCCTACCTGGGTTGACTTGTAATTAAAGAAATACACTATGACATACAATTTAGCAGAAAGTTATTTACAAATTCATAATATGAATCTACTTTGAATTCACAGAATCAAAATCTCAACATAGTTAATAATTCAAATTTTTAGGAAGTAAAATTTTTTTACAATGACTATCATCATTTGGAGTATGCAGGGGTGAATAATGGCAGCATGAATGAAAGGTAAAAACCTATTGACTCAGTAATATGCACTGAGATACAGGAACTGAACTTCCTGAAGATATTTTTGAAGAGATGGAAAATATTATCAGGCAAATGTTGAAATGAAAAATGATAATTTTCATGGAAGAAAACAGAAGATTCTGATTTAGAGTGAGGATTTGTCTGTGTGTTCTGCTATAACAGAGTACTTGACACTGAGTACAAAAATCCTTTCTTTTACTTCTGGAGACCAAGAGTTCAGGTGAAGGCTTCAACAGTTTTGGGGTCTGGTATGGGCTGTCCTTTGTTTCCAAGACGCCATTGTTGACTGCGTCCTTGGGAAGGGTCAGGGATCCTGTGTCCTTAGGTGACTGATGACTGGCAGAGCAGAAAGGAACCCAGCTCCCTCTGTAGCCCTTTCCTAACAGCATCAACCCATGCACGAGAGCCGACGCACAACCTGGGGATCCCCAAAGATCTCCACACTGGAGGATTAAGAGGCCAATGCCTGAATTGTAGGAGACATATTTACACCATAGCAGGATTTTTATTTTTTATTTATTCATTTTTTGACAGGCAGAGTGGACAGTGAGAGAGACAGACAGACAGACAGAAAGGTCTTCCTTTTTCATTGGTTCACCCCCCAGTGGCCGCTGCAGCCAGTGCACCGCACTGATACGAAGCCAGGAGCAAGGTGCTTCCTCCTGGTCTCCCATGCGGGTGCACGGCCCAAGCACTTGGGCCATCCTCCACTGCACTCCTGGACCACAGCAGAGAGCTGGCCTGGAAGAGGAGCAATCAGGACAGAATCCGGCACCCTGACGGGGACTAGAACCCGGAGTGCCAACGTCACAGGCGGAGGATTAGCCTAGTGAGCCGCGGCACCTGCCAAGTTTTTACTTCATGATTGCAATTATTTGTATAGGCTTCGTTGTGTATATTCACTATAATTCTGTGGTTTTCCTAGGGTTTTTGTTTTCTACTGCATACAGTGGTCCCTGGGTTTTTGTCTCACTGTGTGTGTGTTTTGTATTAATGCCTCTTCCTTGCCTTTCCAATTTGCCTTCTTCAATGCAGCTTTCTATTTAAATCTGAAGTAAATGACAATGAGGAAGGGAAACCAGATGGCCAATCTTGATGACCAGCAATGCTAGTGCTGTAGCAATTGCTTCCTCCTGGAAAGGTGATTTTCGAATCCTTTTTATGAAAGCACAGTATCTGGTATTTTCTTCTGTCTCTTGTTGGACCATTGATTGCCAGGTTGCAGTTCAAGTCATTGTTATGGGGTCCCCTTTCCTTCCTATTACACCAGCTTACAGGGTGATTCTAGGCTTGCAGTACCACTTGGAGTATAGATCCCCAGATAAGCCGGTTCCTCTGAATGGTGTGTGCTGTGTGTGGTGGACACAATGTAGTGTATTATAATATACCTTATGGAACATTTATAGCCATTCTTAACAGTTTTTATTATCACTTATTTTTTTAACAACTGTCAACAAAAAGAATCTTAAAAAGATAAACTGCATCTTTTCCTTACTGCAGTAGAAAAGCAGTACCCTTCGGTGTTATAAAACTTCATTATGATACAGTCATAAACTTGTATCATTCAATTCTAGGACCAGTAGATTACACGTTCAGTTTCATTGTGGCAGTGTGGATACTATGGAACTGGGTGTGTTTTCTGTTCATTTTTCTTTTGCAAAGGTCATTGGTTAAAAGGGAATCTTTTCAGATATCTAAACATCACAAGTACTTTGTCCGCCTCATAACAAGCCTAGAACGTCTATTTATTATTTGATAATATCTTGTCCTATAAATATTAAATTAATATATATGATTTTCTGAAAGTATAAACTTTCATTGTGTTTTCATTAACAGTGTAACTTCTTTTCATTTTAGATATTCATTTTGTATGACACATAAATTATGGGTATCCCTGATATTCTAATAAACAACTGATTAACAATCTCTCATTTAAATAAAAAATTCTAATTGTTCACTTGACATATTTATTGAAACTCGCAAATGTAGCTTACATGTAACATGTTCCAAAAGTGAATATACATCTTCTCTACAAATGTGGTTCTTCATTTTTTTAAAAGTCTGTCACTCTTGAAAGAAATGCACACCTTCTCATAAGGACTGTAACAAGACTCCTGTTCCACCTCAAGCCCTGTCTTGATCTTACTTTAATTTTTCAAACTCCCCACTTCTCTGAGGCGTCAACAGATTTATAAATGCCATTCCCTGAGCCCCTTTCCCTGTCCCATCTAGTTAATGGCTTGGTTACTGTGTACTCATCCCTCAGATCTAAGTTCATTTCCTTAATATTTATTTAAAATCTTGCTATGGCTGGCGCCACGGCTCAATAGGCTAAACCTCCTATGGCGCCTCCACTCCGGGTTCTAGTCCCAGTCAAGGTCCCGGTTCTGTCCCGGTTGCTCCTCTTCCAATCCAGCTCTCTGCTGTGGCCCGGGAGTGCAGTAGAGGATGGCCCAAGTGCTTGGGCCCTGCACCCACATGGGAGACCAAGAGGAAGCACCTGGCTCCTGGCTTCGGATGGGCGCAGTGGTCTGGCTGTGGCAGCCACTTGGGGGGTGAACCAACAGAAGGAAGACCTTTCTCTCTGTCTCTCTCTCTCACTAGTTCTGCATGTCAAAAAAAAAAAAAGTAGAAGAAGAAGTAAAAACTCCTTATTCTTGGCTGTTTTCTAAGACAATATTTTTAGAACTTAAAGGCAAACAGCTCGTAAGTAGAAAATAAGAAAATGTTACATGAAAGAAAAGAATGTTTTTGAATAAGGGTTTAATACATCTATTTTTATTAAACTAATCCATAAATAAGCAATAAACATTAATCATAATAAGACAATTAAAACCTGTTTTTATTCTCAAGTGATCCAAGACGTCTTCTCTGGTGCAGAAGTTTTTCCTAAGGATGTCTATTACCTATTTCATATATTACAGTATTTAAAGCAAAACTGGAAATGTATCAGCTTCACTTCCACCTAATTTCTTTGGCTTTCAATTTTTACCTTAAAAATAAGAATATCGAGGGGCCTGCATTGCAGCACAGTGGATTAAGCTACTCTCAATGCTGGCATCCCATATAAGCACCGATTTGCATCCTGGCTTCTCTACCTGTGATCCAGTTCCGTGCTAATGAATCTCAAAATGCAGCAGAGGATGGCCCAAGTTTCTTGGGCCCCTGCTATCTATGTCTGAGACCCAGATGGAGTTCTCAAGGCTTGGCTTATGCCTGGCGCTGCCCCGGTCATTGCACCATTTGGGAAGTAAACTAGCAGATGGAAGATCTCTCTATCTGCCCCACCCCTGCCTTTCAGATAAATAAATCTTTCAAAAAGAATATTCATTCAACATAAAATTCATAGTATTTCATATTTCATATCTTAAGTTAAATGACATTTTGACTTTTTCCTATTCTACCAATAAGATGCAAAATAGTATCTTAAAAATTGGAATGAATTCAACTAAAATAACAATATGTAGATCACAGAGAATGAATTATCTGAGTCCCTTGGGTAAGGAATTCTAAGTATTGTGTTCTCAAGGAATATTCTACTTATAACACGACCCAAAGTTTGCAAGTTTGAGACACACACAGAAAAATCATAAAGCTGACCGATATTACAGAAGGAGCACCTATTAAGGAGGGTGTAATGACATTTTTATATGCCAAATTTTAAGGTAAAACCTCAAGAATCAAACCTTCTCCATGTATTTTACACAATACCACAGGAGTGTGGACTTCTAAGATCTACCTGTAGTTTCATGTATTATACTTTTTGGTTTCCCTCTAAAAGAACTTGCTTTCTGAAAAGAGGGGATTGATTTTACAAACTGTGTCAGACTAGGTTTCTAGGTAGAATCAGGGGTAAACTAAAATATAAATGCAATGATGGGATGTCACTATGGTTCTTTGATTAATGGGCCTTTCCAGCAAAATGATTCCTTAAATAATTATGCAATGAGTTTTGTCTTTCCTGATACAGACAACACCTGTGTTTACACACACACACACACACAATCTGAGAAAGGACATTTTGGTGAGGGGAGAAGACAGAGCAGCCTGCTTCTAAGCCCATTAGAGGTAGAGGTATCCATGAACATGGTTATGGCTCTGATCCTTAAATGACTAAGAGTGGCACCATTGTCCCAACTCAACTACTATACAGATTCTGTCATGACATTTAATTTTCCCATTCCCCAAAAAAGTTAGACATTTTATAAGCACCTGAAAATACAGTATCCTTGACATTAAATATCAATATTTTTGTTTCTGGCAGTGCTAACACTGAAATTTCTAGGGGGACTTAATTCAGAAGACAACAAGTGGAACAAAAATAACAAAAGCAGAAACCAAGACAAAAATGAATGAGGTTGAGAATCTTCACACACACGTACACAAAAATCTCCACCACAATAAACGCAGATGAACTCTGTGTGTCTATGTTGGAGGAGGACCCCTGAGCAGTAAGGGGCAAAGGTCCTAAGACTCTTCCTCCATACAGGTAGGGGCCATCCACCCCAATAGATAGTAGACATTTAGATTATAAATATTCTCTGAAGAATATTTAAATAGACTCCTAAGGCTTCATCATCTCTTTCATATATTGTGGCCATAGTCACAAAATAGCACCTCCACTAGGTTAGTAGTATTTCTACCAGGTTGAAGCTGTTTTTTCTTTATTTTATTTGTTGCATGCCCCAAGCATTTTTTCACTTTCTGTTGAATTGGTTTATATCAGTCAGGGTTCTCCAGAGAAATGTAACCAATTGAAATAAAGCATTGCTGAAAAGTCCAAAGATCTACTGTTTACAGATTGGAGGCTCAAGAAAGCCAGGGGGCAGAGTTCTCTCCCATGTCTAATAGCCTATAAACCAGGAGATCCAGCACTGAGCTCTCATCCAAGGTCTAAGAAGCAGAGGGCCGGCCGGCGCCGCGGCTCAATAGGCTAATCCTCCACCTTGCAGTGCCAGCACACCGGGTTCTAGTCCTGGTCGGGGCGCCGGATTCTGTCCCGGTTGCCCCTCTTCCAGGCCAGCTCTCTGCTGTGGCCCGGGAGTGCAGTGGAGGATGGCCCAAGTGCTTGGGCCCTGCACCCCATGGGAGACCAAGAGAAGCACCTGGCTCCTGCCATCGGAGCAGCGCGGTGCGCTGGCCGTAGCGCGCCAGCCGCGGCGGCCATTGGAGGGTGAACCAACAGCAAAGGAAGACCTTTCTGTCTCTCTCTCTCTCTGTCCACTCTGCCTGTCAAAAAAAAAAAAAAAAAAAAAAAAAGAAGCAGAGGGCCAAGAATGTAAGTTCCCATCAAAGAATAGAAAGGGATTCATGTCCCAGCTCACGCAGTCAGAGACAGAATTTATTTTTCTCCTTTTTCCTTTTTCCGTTCAGGCATTTGAATGACTGGATTATGTCCCAACATTGGAGAAAGTAACATGCTTTGCTCAGTCCACCAACTGAAATATCGATTGCTTCTAGAAACAACTCAAAAGCATACTCAGAAATAACTTAACGGGTCTCTGGCACCCCAAAACCTAGTCACATTGACAAAAAATATAAAAAAAAATACATGGCTATATTCAACTGAGCTATCACCTCCCATTTTTATGCAGGCAAGAGGAGAGTCAAACTGCAAATTACAGTCTCTGGGCCCTCTTGTTGGCTGGGTATCTTATGCACTAGGCAAATAGTGGCATCCATAGTGGACTGGACAGTAGTAATAGAAACACCCAGGGTGTTATTTTCTTCCCAATATTAGCCACATGTTATTTGACTGTATTAATCCTCTGGTTGGGCCATCAAAGAGAGTTTGTTGGTAAGAGAAATTCAGAAGAGTTTGCTGTTTGTTAAAAGAAGTTAACTCTGGGAAGAGAAACCATGATATTATGTAGCTGAGTAGTCTTCCAAGGGAGGGCAATCATGGGCAACACACCTCCCCTTTTAGTTAAGATGGTGAACAGGCAGTGAGCCGGGTAAGGAATAGTAAATTGGTTTTAATATGTGCCTCATTCATACAGGAATAGAATGTATTATGACATTGTTTTCTAAGACAGTGCACAAAATTGGGTTTATATGTACAAGCAGTAGAGTCTTTACTGCAAAAATCTAAGTTCTATATTTGTATATTTATCTATTTAAATCATGAAATTTATTTTATTTGGAACATGAAAGAATTTTTTAAAGGGGGAATGGGTGTTGTTGAAACTGGTTAAATGAACACTATAGGGGAAAAAAAAAAAAACCTCCACAAAGATAATCAGACAAGAAATAGTAAATAAAGTCAAATCCTCAGGAGTCTCGGTGGATCAAACTTCCCTGAAAGTCATTCTCTGGCCCTCCAAGACCAAGTGAAATCTCCCTCCCATGTGCTGCCCTGCACACAGGGCCGCACCTGACACTTCCACGCATTATTTCATTACTTTCAGGCCTCCTCCCTTAGACTATAGAAAACACTGCAACGTTCTATGCCAAGTGCATATCACATGGCCTACAAGACAGTAAGAATAAACCAAATATTTTTCAAATAATGAAGAGAAAATAACAGCACTATTTTCACAATCTTTTCTTGCTAGTGACTTAACTGCCTAGGGAACAAAGACTCCTTTATTCTGGACTCATTAATATATTGCTCAAAAATGTTTACATTTTCTTGATTGCTCACAGGATAAAGTCCAAAGTCTTCATCACAACATACAGTATCCATCCCAGTTGGATACCACTTCCTCTGCTACCCTACACCACACATCCAAACACACCCCATACTTCATCAGTCATACTTCATTTCATGTAAGGTTTCTTTATATTTCCTTGTTTGTATAAAATTTAATTCCTGTATATGATTTCCCATTTATTCTATTTTCTCAAATTCCTTCTGTTTACCCAGCTTGAATCTTCTTGCCAATTTCAAACCTCAGCTAGAGACAGCTTATTTCACCAAGCTTTATTCAGAATTAGCACAACAGTAGTTGCTTTGGTAATTTCTATCACTTAGCTTTCCCATTCTTCCAGTGAAGATGAGCCTATGCGACTCTATGAAAGGGACGGTGTTTGGTAGTCCCTCTTTTCAAACTCCTGTCATGCACAGATGCTGGCTGGCTAAATGGCTTTTTTTTTTTTTTTTTTTTTTTGACAGGCAGAGTGGACAGTGAGACAGAGAGGAAGGTCTTTCTTTGCCGTTGGTTCACCCTCCAATGTCCACCGCGGCCGGCGCACCGCGCTGATCCAAAGCCAGGAGCCAGGTGCAGGGCCCAAGCATTTGGGCCATCCTCCACTGCACTCCCGGGCCACATCAGAGAGCTGGCCTGGAAGAGGGGCAACCGGGACAGAATCCAGCGCCCCAACCGGGACTAGAACCCAGTGTGCCGGTGTCCCAAGGCGGAGGATTAGCCTATTGAGCCACGGCACCAGCCTAAATGGCTTCTTTTACTTGTGGCCCCACCATTTCCTTCTGGCTGCATTTATAATACAACATAGAACCCAGCATTAAGAAAGGAAGGTGGGAGGTAGGAGGGTAACTGAAAAAGAGAAGGAGGGGAAACATGGGGCAGGCAGCGAAGAGGCAAGAGGCGAGGTGAAAAGAGAAGCAAGGAGAGGGGAGAAAATTTGAGATGTCTTACCTTCCAAAGTTATCTTGTCCATGGACAATATCAGCTAATAGTATTCAAAAGTTTTACTTAAGAACGTGGAGGCAGTAGTGATAAACTCCATGATTGGACAATGTTTCATCTTCAGAGTAGCCTGCTTAGCTAAAACTAGATTCAAACTATGAGAAGACGGTGGAAGAGATATTTTGACATTGACATTGAGGACAGCTTTGTAGGAACACTGCTCAGAGCTGTAGTCATGAATTTAAAAATAAAATAGACACTGTAGAAAACAAATGAAAGCTCAGTTGATTTTCTTTAAAAGCATGTTCACTTCTCTTTATTAATCATACAAGATGGTAACACTCAGTATGGACATTATTTATTATTTGCTATCTAATTGCACGTGAGCCATAAAGTTTCCATTTCATTTCTATAGGTTTTCCACATCTTTCCGTGAAATCAACACACTCACCACAATATTATTCAAAATACATTTTTCCTAACACATTCATGCATGAGTTTACCAAGAACAGAGAAAAAAGGATGGATAAAAATTTCAAAAGATGAGTATCAGAAAATATTTCAAGCATGAAAAATATTTTTCTAACTTAAAACTTTCAAAAGTTCTTCCTGGACTTTTTTTCACCATAGTCCACTATATGCTCAACTGTATAGAAATTAGTGCTGATTAATTTGTTATGTCTGGAAAAAAAAAAGAAAATTCTTTGATTTTATTATCAAAGTTCAATCCAAAGGCCAAATAATCTAGTGAATGTGCTTTTTAAAAACCTTTATCTTTGCAATGGTAACAGAAGTCACTCTTATATAAGAACATTGAGTGCCCTAAGAGCAACTTAATCGACATTAATTTAGAAAGGAATGCTTTCCTTTAAGTGAAAATCTTAAGGTTTTCCATATTTTTCACCTTAAAACAAGAAGCCAAATTAAGTCATCTCTAAGGTATCTTTCCGTTCTAAGTTTCTCTGCCAGGGACATAAATGGGTAAGGAACTGAATCAGAGACAGATAAAAAAGGAAATAGCTATTGATCCGAACCTTGAATGATGGGCAGAGTTTTGACAGGTAAAGGTGGAAATCAATCCCATTTTAGGTGAAAAAGACAGCAGAAGCAAATGGCATCGAGGTGGAATAGTAAATAGATTTATAAAGAATCATCATCCTACTTGAAGTGGGGCCTTGAAGTTTCTCTGCCTCTCTCTTGCTCTCTCGCCAAGCACTCTAGGTAGGTGAGTCTGATATAAGATCCACAAACTGCACTAAGCAGTACTGAGCTGACTCCATCAACACAGGATTCGCCACAGTAGAGAGGCTCAGGATCTCTCAGGGAGCTCAACTCCTCTGGGAATTTTCTTCTCTTCCCCCAACTTGTTTTCCATGATTTAAGCATCGGCTTGTTATTTCATCCTTGTTATTCTAAGAGGTTTATTATTCTTGATGAATAGTGAATTATTCTAATAGTGCTTATTATTCCATTCATTACGAGTTGAGGCTGATTAGGAGTGAATAGCTGCTAAGGAGCCATTGCAATAGCAAAATTAGACTTCTATACTTTTATGGTGCTTATTTTTCAGTATCAGTAATTGCTCTGGTAATTTCTATCACTTAACCAGCCCATTCTCTGCTTTAAACTACAGAGATATAGCCCAGTGATCCTAAAACAAAGACACTTTTATAGAGTAAAAGGAATGTTATTTTCAAATGGCTTTATATTTAACCGAATGTCTCACAAATTATTTCACAATCGTGCTTCACTTCTAATCAATGGAATATGGCAAACATCATGCAATTATACTGCTATGGCCACTTTGCAACATGTACGCCCCCCCCCCCCAAATTTGTGAAAAATGGAGTGGTAAGTTTATTATGGTGCCAATTTTTTTGAAATCCATGCAAGCAAGAAGAATTCAGTAAGTTCAGGGAAATGTATATTATTTTAAAACTATACACAAATTTCAAACTTTTTATACTAAAATAAGCTAATCTTTTACTTCTGTGATTTTTTTTTAAAACAAAGATTTGTTTATTTATTTAAAGACAGAGAGAGAGAGAAAATACCTTCCATGTACTGCTTTACTTCCCAAAAGGCTACAAAGACCAGAGCTGGTTCAGGCTGAAGCCAGTAGCCAGGAACTCCATCAATGTCTTCCATATGTGTGGCAAGGGCACAAGCACTTGGGACAGCTTCCAAATCTTTCCTAGGCCCCCTAGCAAGAAGCTGGGTTGGAAACAGAAAAGCTGGGACTTGAACCAGTGCTCTGATATTGGATGCCAGCTTTGCAGGTGGCAACTTAATGTGCTGGGGCACATCACTGGCACCCTGTGAACTTTCCAAAGTCCTCCTTTATAAGGTATTACCTTGCTAGCAGGGCAGCTTCAGTTCATAGTCATGGGTTTTCCACATAGTTGTTTATGATCTTCCCTTATGCCTGCTGGCTATCTGGACTTGTTTCTCTAGTCCTTTATTATCATGGATGTAATGTGTATATATATATGCATATAAATATATGCAATATATAAAATGCATGTTCTGATATGTACAACATAATGGTGTTTGAGTCAATAACAAATTGAATATAGGTTGGTGGTCCTATTTATAATGTAGCTGGCAAATTATCACCTAGTGTTTTTACTGTACACTGTCTATGTATACATACGTTTAGAAACAAGTGCTTACCAATATATCACAATTGTCTACAGTATTCAAAACACTAATAGGATATACAGCTTAGTAGGATATACAAGCCTAGTAGCAACAGGCTACACCAAAAATCCTGTGTCCAGTAGCCTACACCACCTAGGTTTCTCCAAGTATATTCTATGTTATTTGCATAATGATGGACTCACCCAACAACACATTTCTCAGATGTGTTCATTTATTAAATCAGGCATGCTTTGTTAGACCTAATACCATCTTCACTCTCATGTTGCCACTATTGGAGTAAGGCATTTACATTCTGTTGCTTAAAAATAATTTATTTCCTAATTTTCTCCATAAATTAACTCAAAAATGTTAAATACTACTATTATATATTACTTTCTGAGAAATTCAGTACTGTGATTAGACCCATAAAACAGAAAATATTATTTTGTCACTAAAACAATTAAGATGTCATTAGACTAGGCCATTTCTGGTACACTCAGCTTCCACAGAAAGAAATAAAAATCCAACTCAGCATAAATTCTTGGTCTAGAAAAGAAACTTAAGCTTATGCAAACTGAAATTCCCAACTAACCTCTAACAAGAAACTTTACCAATGAGAATTCATGAATTATCCTCTAACTAGTGGCTCTGCACTTTCAACCAATAAAATGGTTTGTCTTGCTTCTAAAAACACTTTTTTTTTTTTTGTAAGGGAAAGGGTTTATTGGGGAACACCCTACTGAGTGAAGGGGCGGCAAAGGAAAAAGAGAGAAAGAGTATAAGAGAGAAATAGAGAAGAGAGGAGCTAGCAAGGAGAGAAGATAGAGCAGAGAGGAGGAGAGAGGAGAGCAGAGCCAAGAGACCAGAGGAGGAGGCTAGAGAGAGGAACCGAGAGAGAGCAGGAGAGAAGGGCCAAGAGAGCAAGTGTGCAGGAATAGGCCCTTTTAAAACTTTGCCTGAGGGCGGGCAGGGAAGCATGAGCAGCAGGGAATCCCATTAGGATGGGGGTGGAGCCTGGCTCAGGTAGCTGGGCCATGTGGCCACCTAGCCACAACTGCGCCAGTTTCCTAACATTCCCCCCTTTTGTTTTTTATAAAGCAGGGTTTGTATGGGATTACATTAGTCCCAAAAGCCCAAGAGGGGTAGAGGGACGATGATCTGTCTTTAGAGCTACTTCCTGCTGACATGGGGTGATGATGTACTCTTCGCTGGCATGGGGCAATGTTTCAAGTTGCTGTCTCCTGGGTGGGGAGCAGAGTAAATCTTTGTAGCAGTATTTGGTTGACTGCCTGGTTGCTGAAGGCCTTCATTTGTTCCATTATCACCTGCTGTAAACACTTAGACACTGTAGTATAAAAGACAGGGTGAGAATAGTAACCAATGATCCTAAGAGTAGCATTAACCAGGTAATGAGAGGATTTTATAGAGGAGAGGAAGTGTAGGGGGGTCTCTGGACCCTTGTGAGGACAGTTTGATGGATGTGGCTTAAAGCTGATTCCAGCCAAAACTGGGAGAAAGGCCACTTTTGCAGGTAGTGGGGTTTGTCTGTAGAGAAATTTTGACACACAGGTTGGGAGTAGAGCCATTGGTGGTAGAGTAGAGGCTATGGTTACAAAGGAATGAGGCTCAAGTGGGCTAGATACAGAGGACAGAGTTGTTATTAGAGAACCTAAGAAAGGTGCTATCTGAGCTACAATTAAGTTTTCTGATTGAGAGGCAAATAGAACCTGACAGAAGGGGCTTGATAATAATCAGGTGGGCTTTAAAGCCTTGTAAATTATGAGGCCCAGACTTATCTATCTCTTCATAGGGTACATCCTACAGGAGGTGTGAACCTCCTTGGGGAAGGCACCCTCTTGACTTCCATTACCCAGCTGGCCTGGGAGGAGAGCTGGCCAGGTAAAGGCAGGTGGCATCTCTAACAGGAAATTTACAGCTCTGCCTGCAGTGTTGCTGACCCTGGTTGGCTGTCCCCTCAGCTGCGGTGGTCACTTTGGAAGCTGGACTGAGTGAAGGGCTTTTCAGCTTAGAGCCAATAAGATCTGTGGCTCTGACCTGGGTGTCCTTTGACTCCAGGGCAGGTCCATTTCCAGTGATGCAACTCTTGGCGAGCATAGCTGCCAGGGCTCTTTACAAGCTGACTTCTGCTGAAGCCCAGGCTTTCCACATTGAAAGCCACTGCAGTGGACTGGCCTGTTGGGTCTCCTTGAGGGCAGATCACTGTACAGAACAGCCATTAATAGGTCTGCCACCCACTGCTTCTGATGTCTAGCTTTTTTTTCCTCCTGGTTTTTGTTAAAGCAGACCAGAGGATGCAAGTCAAGGGGGTGCTCAAGTCCCATCTCTAATCTTGGTGGCCTAAACTAGAAGTCTATAGTCACAGGCATGTTCTGTAGTAGTTTTTCTAAGGTAGACAATACAATGCCCATGAGGAAAACTATATTTTCACTTTAAAACTTTCTTTCCCTTTGTTCTGAAAGGGAGGCTTTCCTGTTTACTGTTTACCTTGCTAATGGTGAAGTAAATCTAGCTAAGAAATTATAATTTAAGCTCTTATTTGGCATATGCTATTACAGAAATGTGTCAGCCATCTCTTTTATAAGATCTAAAATCAAATTTTGCATCTTGGAGATTCCTTCATAATAGAATTAGTTTCCTACCTCAAAGAGAACAGAGAAATGAAAGAACAAGTTGGGCTTAGACTGGAGAAATAGGGGTGTCAGTCCCAGACTGCTTACTGACAATAGCAATATCACATGAAAACTTAGAAAGCAATTTTAACCACTAGATAACAACTTAAGAAAAAATTTACCAGAAGGCCCAATGCCTTCCATAAATATTAATACATATATTTGGAAACATCTCAAATATCTAACATGGTGTAGCTTGTTTAACCAGCAAATTTCAGCACAAGCATACAAAATGTTTTTAGTTTCTTTTTATCAACAAGTTTAAAACATATGATACAGAGATTCAGGTCATACTAATTAAAATATATCTTTGAATTATTTTAGCTGTTTAAATTTATGGACAATCTATCTATAAGCCAATTAAAATAATTTTTTTAGTAAATTTTCCCATGTAGACATACAGTATGTATGCACATATAACATTATAGACCAATATAGCAGTTTTAATAGTTTTTTTAAAAATCTAACTCCTGTTTGTAAATTACCAATCGATTTGAATTACTTTTGTTTTAGTAACCTCAGCTAAACATACTTTATCACAGTTGGTACCTTTAATATATTATTGGCTTTATCTGTTTACAGAGTCATCCCAAAGTACTGAATACAATACATGTGGCTGGAAAAAGTTCATCAGAACCTATAGGAAGACAGCTAAACACAGAACCAACAATGCTTTAGTTTTATGAGCAACAAATCTGATATACAAAACTGTAGATGACAAGATTTTAAGTTGCCACATTTAAAATTATAAACTCATTAACCAACAAGAAGCATTTGCTTACTACACACAGTATTTTTGAAAGCATCTGTAGGATTTTACAAAGCATTTAACCCTTTAGGCCTCTAGGGTTTTTTTACTAAATAACTATTGTGTCTAGTAACACAAGATGATTAGACTTTTTAATTCTCAGACATTTGTATTAATAGCATTTTATATTATAGAAACTTAAAATTTAGTATCACTTTACATCTTGACAGTACTTTTAATATAATCCAAATAGCCTGATTAGTTGGTGTCTCTACAAGATGAGACATAAGTCCTTTGATTTTTTCAGTTGGGCCCAAACTGGAAAAACCAAAGTCCAAAATTTACTGGAAATTTCAGAGTCCAAGTTCTTTGAAACTTTGATTTTTGATTTTTTGAATGCCCGTCAAGAATGTCAAGAAGGCTCAAAATCCAAAATATCTGGTTGAAGTAAGATTCTTTAACATCATGACATAATATAGATCAAATCTGATCATTGTTACAAGGTAATTATTTAAATGTTTGAAAAGAAGCACATATTTAAATAACCCATAGCTCTTAATAAAAATTCAGCTGTTTTTAAACAATTAGACTTTAACAGACATCAAGAGAATATAACAGATTACTTTAACACATTGCTTTAACAGAGAATCAGATTTTAATTCTATATCCAAGAGAAATAGATTAGTATACTTGTGACGTTTTCCTTGATTTACATTTTGAGATAAACTGTTAAAAATATCCAAATTAAGATTAAGGTAACACATCTAATTTTAGCCTGAGTTACTTTAAACAGTGTTGAACTATTTTCATAGACAGTTTATAAACTAACTCAAATAGTATTTTATAGAATATAACATGTTTGTATACAAAAGTTTTACCCAATTTAAATTAGCAGTTACACCTAAATGACTTAGGATGCTGATATATTTTTATCTGAATTGAAATTAAAATTGCATTCATCTAAAACAAGTACTAATTACTCATTGCTGTTTCATTGAGTACTGATTACCGGAAACCTGTTAAAATAAATTGCAAAATAAGTTCAGGCAGTTACAAAGCAGTATTTTCAAAGGTAGTTAGTGATCTTTCCAGATTCAAAGAAAGATTAGTTAGTGGGCCAGGTCCCTGCAGGGAAACCCAATTTTCTTGTCTGGCTTGCTCTTGATAAAACAAAGAGCCATCAGAAGGGTGGATACCTAATTTGTTTCTCAATAAGCAGGGAGCCCAAAAGGAAGGGACTACCATTCCCTTGCTATTCTTATGGTAAGACTGGGACAAGAGAGGGACAAAAGACCAGTTGAAAACCATTGGAGACCATTCCCAAACGGATAAGACAGAGATAGTAGACTTTGGGCTCTGAGATAAAGAATTCCTAGGTGGAGATACAGTGAGTGCGGGTAGGAGCTAGGGAGGAGGTACACGCATGAGAATGGCTTTGAGGAATAGTTGAGCCAGGGGCTTCAGATAGGACAGAAAAGGTTGACACCGCCCCCTGGAATTCTGCAGGAGGGGGGAGGTGAGGACACAGCCAGGGCCGCAGCCAATGGTGGATTCTGCTGCGTGGGAGATAATGGTGCCAGAACTTCAGCCGCTGAGGCCTCAGGAGGCGGCTGAGCCGGTGCCTGTAGATTGGAGCAATAAGGAAGTTCATCTGCAGGATAACAGGATCTGGGCAGAAGAGAGGATTTTTTGCTCAGGCCTCTGCCCCTGAGTGTGAATCTTGGAGACCAGAAGTACACAGGGGAGGTTTAGTTCGAAGATAGGAAAAGGCTTGAACATATGGAATCCCTTCCATTTTCCCGAACGCTCACGGAAGTGATAAAGATGTTATCAGGGTCAAACTACTATGACTTCCGATCCCTCAGGGCCAAATGCGCCATCATAGAGGGGCCGCTTTTGAGGGCTGGGGCCAATTTGAGAGGGACCATATTACTTAAAATAGGCAACCAAGAGGAGAATCAGATGGAAGGCGGGAGGAGGAATTTCCCATGGTGACTCAGTAGGTCAGATGGGTGGACAGCAAGCGTCCTTGAAGTCCTGGCCGTCTGACTAGGAGAGGAATGAGAGCAGAAGGTGGGGCCGTCACCCAAGCGCCCACTGGAGCCCAGGGCCTAGCCTGAAAAGAGGTGAACAGAGATGGAGTCCTCACTAAAGGCCTTAAGTAGAAGTAGGTGTGGTGGCTAGAGTCCAGTGCTACGACCTTTACAAGAGTAGTCAGGCGAGTATCTGACAGTAGACCACCACTCAAATAGCAGTTGCCGTGAGGAATTTTTGTCCCGTGTCTTACCTCAAAATTTGGAAGGCCGATGTGTGGATGGAGGTCGTGGAGCGTTCGGTGGCTTGGAAAGAGTTCCGGAGATGTGCTTCGCGACCGGCAAAAATCCAGGACCCCAGAGCACTGGAGCATGCTGGATTACCAATAAAAGGCTATCCGAGTCATGGCACCAATGTTATATATTAATGTTAGCCATCGCAAAGCACACCGGAGTAAGGGAAAGGGTTTATTGGGGAACACCCTACAGACCGGAGTGAAGGGGCGGCGAAGGAAAAAGAGAGAAAGAGAGTATAAGAGAGAAACAGAAAGGAGAGGAGCTAGCAAGGAGAGAAGATAGAGCAGAGAGGAGGAGAGAGGAGAGCAGAGCCAAGAGACCAGAGGAGGAGGCTAGAGAGAGGAACCGAGAGAGAGCAGGAGAGAAGGGGCCAAGAGCTAAAAACACTTTTGAAAGATTTTTCCCCATGCCCATTGGTTAAACTCAAACCTCTTGTGACTTGGTCCTGCCTGATTCATGAATTACTGCTCCAAAACATTTGTTATAAAGGGGCTGACATTGTGGTGCAGCTGGTTAAGCTGCCATCTGTGACACCAGCATCCAATACAGGTGCTGGTACCAGCCCTGGCAGCTCCACTTCCAAGTCAATTTCCTGCTAATGTGCCCGGAAAGGCAGCAGAAGAAGGCCCAAGTCTTTGTGCCCCTGCACCCACATGGGAGACTCAAATGGAGTTCCAGGCTCCTGGCTTTGGCCTGTCCCAGCCCCAGCCACTGTGACCATTTGGGAAGTGAACCAGAGGATGAAAGACATCTCCCTCTCTGTGTGTAAAACTCTCCCTTTCAAATAAATAAATCTTATTGAAATGCATTGGGTCTAAGGTCACTTTTTAACAAAGTCATTAAGTACATGCTGTACAGAGAGCATTACTAGTATTAAAGGAAAGAGGAAGGACGGAGAGAAACAAATAATAATCATTCCTTAAGTTATTATTTTATTTTTTAAATATTTATTTTATTTGAAATCAGAGTTACAGAGAGAGGGGGAGAGACTGACAGAGAGAGAGAGATTTTTCCAACTGCTGGTTCAGTCCTCAAATGTCCACAAAGGCCAGGGCTGGGCCAAGTTGAAGCCAGGAGCCAAGAGCTTCATCTGGGTCCCCAACATGGGTGCAGGGGCCAAGGACTTGGGCCATCTTGGGCTGACTTCCCAAGAATGTTAGCAGGGAGCTGGGTCAGAAGTGGAGCAGCTGGGATGTGAGCTAGCATAAGAGATGCCAGCCTTGCTGGTGGCAGCTTAATCCGTTAACGCTGACCACTAAATTATTGTTTTAATTTACCTCTTACTATCAATGAAAAAAACTCATGCCACTGATTATCGGCATTACTAATTTTTCGTGTTTCCAGGTCTGAAGCTTGCTTTTCTCTTAATCATACTGCAAACGAAGTACTTACTTTTCTTCTATCCCTGTTTGAATACAACCTCCTTATTAACATAGAGGGTTTTTTTTTAAGATTTATTTATTAATTTGAAAGTCAGATTTACACAGAGAGAGGAGAGGCAGAGAGAGAGAGAGGTCTTCCATCTGATAGTTCACTCCCCAATTGGTCTCAATGGCCAGAGCTGCACCGATCTGAAGCCAGGAGCCAGGAGCTTCTTCCAGGTCTCCCAAGTGGGTGCAGGGGTCCAAGCATTTGGGGCATCTTCCATTGCTTTCCCAGGCTACAGCAGAGAGCTGGATCGTAAGTGGAGTAGCGAGGTCTCGAACCAGCATCCATATGGGATGTCGGCGCTTCAGGCCAGGGTGTTAACCCACTGAGCCACAGTGCTGGCCCCATTAACAGTTTTTTGGTGACAGGATTCACTTTATTCCTTAGTACATTCTAATGGGAACTTATGATTCTCTTTCATAAGTGCAATTTTGTTTCAGCCTGATTGCTGCATGTTTGTCACCCTAGGATTTCATTTTATTGCCATTTCCAGTAATTCTTAATCTTCCAATATTTCTGTTGTTGGAGTCCTTGCATTCTTCTTTGAACAGCAAATTAATTTTCCTTTTCAGGAAAGAACTGTACATACTATATTTCAGAATCACTGCATGTGTAAATGATGCTTGTACAAGTATATGTGCATCATAAGTTTCACCTGGCTATGTGGCCAAGTAATATAAAATTGTATATTTAAATTATTTTGATTATAATATTAAAATAATGATGGTGGGGTCAGCGCCTGGACTCACTTGGTTAATCCTCCGCCTGTGACGCCAGCATCCCATATAGGTGCCGGGTTCTAGTCCCGGTTGCTCCTCTTCTAGTCCAACTCTCTGCTGTGGCCCGGGAGGGCAGTAGAGGAAGGCCAAGGTGCTTGGCCCCTGCACCCCCATGGGAGACCAGGAGGAAGCACCTGGTTCCTGGCTTCAGATCGGCACAGCTCCAGCCATGGCAGCTATTTTGGGGTTGAACCAACGGAAGGAAGACCTTTCTCTCTGTATCTATCAATCTACCTGTCAAATAAATTAAAAAAAAAAAAAATAGATGGCAAGTTCCTCTGGCATTCTTCATGAGAAATCTGATGCCAGTCTTACCTATGTTCCTCAAAGACAATTTAGTCTTTCTATTTAGATTTTACACCAAGAATAAATCAGAATTCCAGGCACTCCAAATACTCCACAAAATAGCACTGTCAGTCAGAGAAGTATTAGGTTACGATGGGTGTGCAATGACTTCTTACTGTTACTGTTTTCATCGATCTAGTGCTTAATGATGTTGAGCAGCTTTGCCTGAGTATATTTGTCAAGGGTGTATATTTGTATGTATCTATGCATGTAGGTATAAGTTAATAAATGTTTATTTGGATATTTTGCTGCTTTGAAAGTAAGGTTGATTATTGGATTCTGGTTATTGAGTTTTAAGCATTCTTTCTATTTACTGCAAATTATATAGGTTGTACTCTACAAATATTTAAGTTTTGATTTATATTAAACTTAACAAATCCACGATTGAACTCTTAATCGACATTTTTTTTCTTCTGAATAAAACTTGTTCATCTTCCAGTAATTGTCATTTTGGTAATGATCCTAGTACTCAAAACTGCTTATACATTGCTTTTTTCTAGTATTTTTTGTTAGCTTTTTAAGAAAAAATATTTTTTCCTCATCATTAAATCTAATCTTCCTATACCAACATTATTTATCAATTGCAGTACAGTAACTGCCTCCAGATTGGTATGTCTTCTTTCATAATCCTTCCAAAAATAATATTTTTAAAGCTACATGGTATTCTTCCAGGAAACTTTCCCCATCTATCATTAAATTAGACTAGATCTTAGAATTAATATCACCACCTACACATTCACATTCAGAAGTATACAAATACCAGTGCAACTCCAAACTTTATTATGTGCCAAAATCACTTAAAAAATTTGGTGAAATATAGATTTCCAGAACTACCCCCAGTGAATTTAAATTTTGTGGCCCTGGAGAGGGGACCATGAACACACTTCAGTCAGTACCGAAGCTGATGTCCACGTGTCATCAGTGGCGGCCGGCTTGCTTTGGTTCCCGTTTGTGGATGGAGTAACGAATTACAGTTCACAGAGATGAAAGTTAGGAAAGGCAAGCAAAGGTTTGTCGAAGCACTTTCTAAGGGAAGAATAGATCAGTGGAGACCAGTGACAATCTTTTTTCCCTGTTTGTGGCTTACATCCCTGAGGTATGAGGGGTGTTGACTGGTGATGTGGCTGCAATGATCATGACTGGCATTTATTTTTTTTTTATTTGACAGAGCTATAGACACTGAGAGAGAGAGAGAAAGGTCTTCCTTCCGTTGGTTCACCACCTAAATGGCCACCGCAGCCAGTGCTACACCGATCCAAAGCCAGGAGCCAAGTGCTTCCTCCTGGTCTCCCATGTGGGTGCAGGGGCCCAAGCACTTGGGCCATCCTCCACTGCCCTCCCGGGCCACAGCAGAGAGCTGGACTGGAAGAGGAGCAGTGGGGACAAGAATCCAGCACCCATCTGGGATGCTGGCACCGCAGGTGGAGGATTAACCAAGTGATCCACAGTGCCAGCCCATGATTGGCATTTATGACTGACATCTAGATCCTGCAAACCTTCAGGATCTCTGTGCATGTAGCTATACACTAGACTTTTCTAGTTGGGCCAAACTCCTACTTTATCATGATACTTTAACCACAAGTTAACCACAAAGTGCTTGGTTTTGGGTGGGTCCCTGCAGACAATAGGGTCCCTATTCCCTCCCCTGGCAGAGGGCTTAGGGGCCCTTCCCCGGTTACACATGGCCTAATTATCTACCTGACAGAAGAACCACAGGTCTATACCTATATGTTGATGGATGCCTTCAGGGCAGCGACTTGGCCTTGTTCAAGGCTGTATGCTGCATATACGACTTTGCATATATCACATATTTTACTGAATATTTTTAAAGATTTATTCCTTTATTTGAAAGGCAAACTAACAGAGAGAGAGGGGGAGAGACAGGCACACATGCACACAGATATCTATCTTCCATCTGTTGTTTCACACCCCCCCCCCAAACAGCTGCAAAATTTCAGTGAGTGACTAGAGAATTTTAGGATGCGTGCGGATTAAGGGCAGAGGAAAATTTTATTAAGTTATTCAGCGATCAATTCACTTAAGCCTTTCTGTGCAATATTAATATCACTTCTGGACCCATTTCCACTTACCTGCTCACTTGGCACTGTGTCTCATCTATACATCTAGCAGACTGTATAAACTTGATAAGAACTATTTGGAGAAGATCCAGACCACCAGTAAAGAAAAGAGAGTGGACAATTATATTTCAGTATGTCTACAATAATTTCTTTATGAGAGCTCCAGTTGTAAATTCAGAATCCTAACCTTTACCCACTCACCTGTGTTTCTCTACAGTTCAACATTTCTCCACTCTGGAGCAATAGGCTGAAATTATTTGCTCAACTTCCTGAAAGTTTAATAATTTTGGATTGGGAAATGAACATGAAGGAAAATGGGATGTCACACGATCATCAAACACCTTCTGGGATGGCCAAAGAAATCGGAGACATCAGGTTAACCCTAACGTTGTGGTAAGACTGCATGGTCTAGGCCTGGGCCGTGGGGTGAAGGGTTGAACCACCACCTGCAATGCAGGAATCCCCTGTGGGTGCTGAGTAGAGTGCTGTCTGCCCTGCTTCCAGTACTGCTCTCTGCTAACATGCCCAAGTCCTTGGAACCCTGCACCCATGTGGGAGACCCAGAAGAAGCTCTTGGCTCGTGGCTTGGGTCTGACCCAGCCCCAGTCATTGTGGCCTTTTGGAGAGTGAACCAGTGGATGGAAGATCATGCTCTATTTTTTTTTCTCCCTCTCTCTTTGTGACTCCACCTTACAAATAAATAAATCTTGTTTTAAAAAAGACTACATGGTCATGGATTTTTTCTTTTATTACTGTTACTTCACTTCTATAACTAAAATACGCTCTTAGGGAATTTGTATTATCATGAAATTCTGACACATACCATTTGGAACTTCAAGAACAAGTATGACGTTTTTTATTTGTATATTTTTACTAAACATGCAATAGGAATCATATTTAATTTTAAAGTAAGTCGAAATTAGTTTCAAGTGTGGATTGGATTTAACTGGATAACATTTATGCCTAAACATTGCATTAATTTCACTGAATTATTTTAAAATGTTTTTCACAATCCTAAATGGTAATGGAAATATCACATATACTCATAAATTAAAGTCTGTTAATATTTTCTAACTATAGCAAATGCAGATTGTCACTAAAATCAGTAATTGAGGTATTATACTGCTTTTGCAAGGGGAAAACTGTATCTACTTGCTCAAGATAAACACCAATACAGACATGGAGACCTTTTTTCTTAGTTCAAATTTTTGGTAAGCATTCAATCAGTAATTCTCTCAGGATGAGAAATGAAGCAAAAAAAAAAAACATGGATATAGATTTTTTAAAAAACTCAATTTCAGAGAAATAGTTTAAAGCAGGATATATAATCAAAACCCACGTTTTGAGATTGTTATCTGCATTCTTCTCACTTTTATGTTAGTCAACCAAAACTTTTATATTTACACTTTCATTCCCCAGTGTTTCAGAGGCTGTAAAAAATGAAGAAGAGGAAGAAGGAGAAGAAGAAGAAGAGGAAAGGAAGAAGTAGAGGAAGGAGAGAGATGGTGGGAATGAGGGAGGGAGGAAAGGCAGGGTGGGAAGTATTATTATGTTCTTAAAACTGTATATGTGGAGACTGGCACTGTAGTGCAGCAGGTAAAGCGGTTTTAAGTCCTGACTGCTTCACTTCCGATCTAGCTCTCTGCTATGGCCTGGGAAAGCAGCCAAGAATGGTCCAAGTGGAGAGACCTAGAAGTTCCTGGCTCCTGGCTTCAGTTCGGCCCGGATCAGCCCATTGCAGCCATGTGGATGGAAGACCTGTCTGTCTCTCTCTTTCTCTCTCTCTGCCTCTGCCTCTGCCTCTCTGTAATTCTGCCTTTCAAATAAATAAATCTGAAAAAAAAGAGATTTGTTCCTTTTATATACAAAACTAAATATTATATATCTAATTTGATCTTTGAGTTACAAACTTCAATAAGATTATATTTAAAAATACAAGTTCATATAAAACAGAGAACAATGCTAGGTTTCCAACCTGAACTTCATACAAGTAATTTTCAATTGCTTTCTCTGATTTCAATCTGCAAAAATCACTAATCAAATAAAGACTACATATATTAAATGTTTGCCTTCAGTATTCAAGGGATGAAGATGTTTCCACTCAAATTGTAAAACGCCAGCTTTCTGTGATGTCTCGAGATTATTCCATGAATCACAGACTAAGTATATTGAAGCTTCCAAAACTCAATAAACAGAAAGCTTTGATGTCTCTAGCCTCTTAGAAGCACCATGGTCCTCTAACATCATTATTGGTAGACTATTATGCCCACATTTCACTCGTGAGAAGTTACTGATGTTGTATTCCCCATCATACCTCCCACCCCACCCCCACCCACAGACATTCACATCCCAGTGGAAAACCCATCAGACGCAATTATTCAACCACTTCTGTCTTACAAACATATCTGCGCCATTTATTCTCTAGTGGAAGGAGACACTGCTTTTAAGTCGGTCTGCTATTTTCAACAATCCCAACTTCATTTCTCTGAAAACAGGATTCTATAACCTACAGGTGATGGTAACCCAGCCTCTAAAGTTAATATCTCGTAGCTGAATTTCATTTCTTTTCCCAGTGAAACCAGATGTCAAAATGGTTAAGACCAAGAAAAAGTCTTATAGCGCTTTTTAGGGGGAAAAATCTAATTGTAGTTGATCTAGTTTTTTTTTTTTTTTTTCCCACCAGAAATGAGATGCCAAAGGCAACTAGATATTGAGAATTAAACCATCCACTTATTTAAATGGCAAAGTGTGAGGCCAGTATATGGATAAGCTATTATGTAAAGCAAAGGATAATTTGTTTTTTTTTCCTTGAAATATTGAGGCATTGCACATAGAAAAATATACCATTTAAACATTTAACTTTTGAGGGTTCTAAAATAGTCTTTGTAAATCTTATTTTAGATCCTTATAATAGATTCTTAGATACTATCTTTTAATTCTTTAATCATAAAGTGATACAAATAGCCTGCTGAAAGTAATGAAATGCTGTCTCACAGAATAAATCAAGGATAATTTAATCATTGTCCCTGTATGTTAGTCCTATGAGTCTAATATTGATCGTTGCTATTGTATATGTTAAGATCTGTTTTCAGAAATAGTGTCTCCTGGAATTAGTTATTGGTACTAAGGGATCAAATTAAATATACTGAGCAGGAAAAAAAATCAAAATATGAGTACCTCGTAACTACAAAATGTCAAATATTTACATTAACAATTTATGGCAATAATAAAATTGAGGAATTGGCTCAAGTGCTACCTGCCATGATCACCTCATTTTATCTGGGAGCTCACTAAACACTCTCCCTGTTCCCTTCACTGTGCTATTTCCTCGTTTGGTTACTAATTCTATACACGTACCTAAATCTGCTTGCTTGCTCTCCCCCTCACCCCCACCCCGTTGCTGCTTTTGTCCAAAATACATACACTTTGACAAATAATACTACACCCCTCCAAGAGTAAATCACCTCAATTTCTTCTTCCACGAACTTCTTCAGGGCTAACTTCTAATCTCTGTCTTCTCCTTGTTATAATCAAACAGTCCTTTAATTCTGCTTTCTAGGTAGCTTGACGCTTGAACTATTACCAATGATTTTCTCATAAGAAATAAAATCCCCAATAATCAAAACATATCAAAGCAGTTTTCAAGTTTACACATACTTTTACAATTTGAAACAAACTAAAAACAAATACAATTTGGAGACTTTTAACAAAACTTTGTGCTCTGTCAGAGAATTCCTGATATGAATTACTTTTATAGGTTAAATTTCGAGAAACATGGAGCTTTATAGTTTGAAATGTCTTCTCATCCAGGAATACTGTGTGATCCCTAATTGCTTTATCTTGTTTTAAGTTCTTCAACTAATTATATAGTTTTATTAATGTAGATAGTCCGCTTCCCTGGGTAAGTTTATTTCCAGGCATGAATTTTCATATGAAGCATGAAACATTTTTTGTGAATTTTGGTAATATAAAGACATAAAAAATATAATTTGTCTTTTATCTAAGAAGCCTGATCTCTAGTGAAAACACTCCATACGATGTTTCACGTCTCGCCACCAACAGTTAAGTTTTGCATGGCAGTTTTCTGAAGATTAGAGGACCTGGCCACACAAAACACAACGTGCACAGTCAAGAAAATTGCAAAAAAGAACTGAGCTCCGGTATGCAGTGCAGCCAGGATGTTACATACGTATTCCCAGCCCAGAAGTCTGCCTTCCATGTTCTTCTTAATGGGGACTCACTTCCCAGATACGGCCAGCAACAGCTCCTTATTGGAAGTCTCCATAGCCTTTGGTTCTAAAGCTCACTGACAGGGGGAGGAGTCTCCTTATTTGCATGTCACCCACCTGACCTTCATCCACTGCTGGGAACATGGGGAGCCAGTGCATCTTTCTGCGTTTTGTTTGCATGTTGCAGCAACTTGAGAAGGCTCAATTTTTGCTTTCAGTTTGGCTCCTTGTCCTAACTGACCCCCTCAACACCTGACTGCTCAACAGCATCCAACATTTTAACAGATAGTTTAAAGTCTTCTAGTTTATTCTTTTGCATTTACCTTTTAGAAAGACACTTTACTACCTGGAGATAATAACCATATATATTTTATTACATATATACACACACACACATATATATATATACATATATAATTTTTCTTTCTCCAACATACTCAAATGTGTGCTAGCACCTGTAATACAAAGCTGAGTAATAATTGTGGTTGGTAATTCTGTGTAAATCCTGACTTTAACATAAACATCTGTTATTTATTCACTGCTCTATTTCACTTATATTTTTGATAGATACAGTTTTTAAAAGGTTATGTGTCTTCCATATATCAATTTCTTACACTATTTACAACTTATGAGGAGCTGTTATATAACTCCTATCCAGGTATAATACTTTTTTCATCAACTGGTAGAAAAGTAAATTCACTGTACTATTTGATCAACAAATAAATTGTACATTCTTTCAGAAACTCAAATAGGTGACTTTATAAAGTGATCCTGAATAGAAAATTATAACAAATCATAAATTCCACCACCACAAGCTAGTGAAAAAGCAGTGATTTATGAGAGAATCATTGGACTTTAAATTTAACAAAGCAGTCAAGCCATAAGGCATGTAATAAAAAGAGTTACAACAATGAGATGAAATCAGCAGGCAGTTTAATGGCTAATACAGCAAATAAAATAAATACTACATTAATGCTGTGACATATACATATGCATGTGTCAAGCAACACATTTATTATTTAGACTACGTGAATGTTTTTATTAAACACTGAAAGTCTGTTGTGGAAAGCTAAATATAATCTATTAAACTCAGATACATGTTTTATAGCTTAAGTCTCCTGTAATTCTTTTAAATGCATCAGAATAAAATTGAAACCTTTCAAAAATAATAAGAGATGAAAAATTAAACTGAATATGAGTTTTCAACTGTGCTATGGAAACTGTCAGTCTTTTAATTGAAGCTTTTGTTTTCATTACTACTTTGGGAACTAAAACAAAATCCACAGAGCATTTCAGAGACTATTTTTCAGTAAGTGATGACACTGTCTTGTTATGAGATTCATCACGAGAAGCTCATTCAGCCAGGATCTAAGAATTAGAAGGGATCTCAGAAACCAAGTAATTCAATTTGCCTCCCCTACCCCACATTTTTTATTCTATGACATCTATGCTAGCAATCATTCAGCATTCATTTTAATGCCCCTAAGCAGGACAAACTCACTGCCTACTATGCCTTGGCTCCCTAAAAACATACAATTTGGAGGTGGCTGAAGACACATATAGTAATAAAATTTTAAGTCTTTCTAGAGCCATACAACAGTTGTATATCATGAAGCTACAACCTCCAGACAACCAACACAAAATTGCCAGTATCAGGAAACGTCTAACATTGCAAATGTAATAACCAGGTGAAGCCTGCTATGCCCCACAGAAGCTGGACAGATGTCCTAAGCCCGACTTTTTCCCCTACCTCCCTCTACCCTCTCAAATCCATATAAGCGCATTTCATTGGCAAATCCCTCCTTTATTTAAGAACTCCAGTAGCCAAGTAGCCCAGGGAGATGTCCTCATGAGCCTTCCAGACTCTGCATAATACAGGCACATAGCTTCCGTAGTGAAATAGAGCCTAGTTACAATCTACCGTATTTATTAAAGACAACAAACCTCGGCATCTCTTTTTTATATCTCCATAAAGTATTGGCTCCTGTGATGTTCTAACTCACAATCCAGACAACACTGTTACTTTAAAATGTCCGAATATCTGCTGTCCTACAAATCATATCCTTCCTTTTAGGTCATCCATCCTATCAGGGGTAGGGAGACTTTCTTCTGCCAAGGCACTTTTGGCTATAACATCATCCACAGGCTGTATACATTATCAACTTAAAAAATCGCCTGCTAGGGCCAGCATTGTGACATAGCTGATAAAGCTGCTGCCTGTGGCATCTGCATCCCGTATGGGAACTCATTTAGGTCCCGACTGCTCCACTTCCCATTCAGCTCCCTGCTAATGTGCCTGGGAAAGCTGCAGAATATGGCCCAAGTCCTTGGGCCCCTGCACCCACGTAGGAGACCCAGAGAAACCCCTGGCTTTGGATTGGCCCAGCTCTGGCCATTGCGGCCATCTGGGGAGTGAACCAGTAGAAGGCAGGTCGGTCAGTCTCTCTCTCTCTCTGTGTGTGTTCTGTCCTGTTGATGTAATAGCCTGAAGAATAACCAGGTTAAATAAGTGACGAAAGTGACAGCACAGAGAAGAGGTTTGAACGGAAGCAGGTAGCTTTCATTATCTCCTTTATGGGGTGCTATAATTAATCTAACTCCTGTTCACTTTAGAGTAGTGCCCAAGTTCCAAACCCGAACCGTTCCACTTAATAGCCCTTATATTATCATTATTCTCTCTCTTACATGTATGGAATAGAGGAAGCAGCAAAGTTCAAGCAGATAAAGTTTATCAAATAATTCACTGACCTTCATGTTAGGTTTCAAAATTATACACAGGAAATATGAGTATGAACCACTTTAATTTCAAAATCGTAGCCATTTTTGCTTATATGAAAGCCCTACAAAGGGCCAAAACTGAGAATGTTTCACCAACATCTTCGCTGTTCTATCCAACCACCTAGCCAAAGCACAGAGCTTTACTTTGTGCCCAATAACACAAACCGTGAGAAGTCATCTTGTTTCCACTGTTACTTGCCACACCACGTAAAAATTCCTTAAACTGCAAATGATTTGCTACAGGATGCTTCTCAGTGACACCTTAATGTGTTGCTCTTATTCATGTTTCTTCAGAACACACGACATGCAACATTACAAATGGGTCAAGCATGTAGGAATTGGAATGAAACAAAAACAAGTTACACGAGAAGTAGACAGAACTGATATGCACTTCTCCGCAGGCAGACTTTGCAATGTGTGCCTGCTTCAGCCAGCAGGCATCCACAGGTGTGGGCTGGCAGGTACCATCAGCTGGCAAACTGTGAAGAGTCCGCGATATCACAGTAATTGCCATGGAAGGATAAATTAGCCTAAGTGCCACTTGCAAGCAAAGGTCTGTTGGAAAGCTCCCTTGCTCTCGTTCTGGATCTGATGTGCCAATTAAGTTTCCCTTGTCCTAGGAAGAAAAGAGTTTAAAATAACAGAGAACTCTTTTTGCAAGGAAGGAGAATGGGAAAAACAAACCTTTCTCTGAATAATGATAATACCTGCTCTAATCCCTGATGCCATCTCAGCTTCTAACATTTTCTAGAATCATCACATTTCCATTCGAACAAGATCTATAAACTGTTTTAAAAAATGTTTAAATGCCCAGAACAGAATATTTATGAGTTAGATATTCAAGCCACGAGTTATATAAATGCACTCTCTGTTCTGTATTTCAAAAAGAAGGTAACTTCACAAAGCAATTCAGTGTCTCAGGCACTACTCATACACATATTACTTGATTTGCCATAACTACAAAATTCAGAGAAAACATTTTTAAACTTTTTCATTATTTATTTTCATTTAAGTTGACAGAGATTTTCCAAGCTAGTAAACACAAAATGCCCCCAATGGCCAGTGCTGGGACAGGTTAATGTAAGGAAACTAGAATGCAAACTGGGTCTTCCATATGGGTGGCAGGAACCCAAGAAATTGAATCCTCTAACTCCATCCTGGTCTCCCACATGCATAGCAGGGACCCAAGCACTTGGTCCATCTTCCCCTACTTTCCCAGGTACATTAACAGGGAGCTGGGTCAGAAGTAGAATAGTGAAGACTCTAACTGGCATACATATGTGATGCATTTGCAGGCAGTGGTTTAACCTACTATACCAAAATGTCAGCCCTGAAGCAGCAGGATTTCGAACACACTCTTCTTATTCTAATTATCAGGACTTTTTTGCTGACTGTTATAACCTTAGATTTCTGCAACAGTCGTGTTTTCAAATAGCTTTATTACTTTTATAAGATGACCAGAGCAAATGTAGACATAAATGCGTTTTGATTGTTATGATGCTGGAAAAATCTTAATGGAAAATAAATCATTCAATCCCATGCTAAGAATATATGTCATGGGTCAGCATTGTGACAAAGTGAGTAAAACTGCTACCTGAAGTGCCAACACCCATATGGGCATCAGTTTGATTCCCAACTGTTTTACTTCTAATCCAGCTCTCAGCTATGGCCTGGGAAAGCAGTGGGAGATGGCCCAAGTACTTGGGCTCCTGACCTACGTCAGAGACCCAGAAGAAGCTCCTGCCTACTGGCTTCTTTTTGGCCCAGTTCTGACTATTGCAGCCATTTGGGAAGTGAAGGAGTGGATGAAGACCTTGCTCTCTCTCTCTCTCTCTGTTACTCTGCCTTTCAAATAAAACATTAAAAAACTTTAAAAAATAAAAATACACAATACATGTCCTGGTGTGAACAGAAAGAAAGGCACGTTTAATTATACTACTCTGACTTTGTAAAGAAGTTAACTAAGTTAACTAAGTTAATACTCAGTAGATAAAAGCTAGCTACAAGTACTGCACACATATTCTCATTATTCCTTACAACATTTTGAGGGGTTAGAAGACCTAAGGTAAGAATCACAGAGATCTGAGGAGTTAAATAATGACCTCACCACCATGTAGTAAAGAGTAGAGCTTGGAATGGAACATCCAGGAGCTCTGGGGAATTTGTGCCTGAAACGCAATGTTACCCCTATCTATTCTGCCTGTTTTTGTTTCCCAAACTTATCTTTTGGTTCTCTATTTGATACCTTATCTATCATTGTATACTGGATATAAGCAAGATGGTGGAGTAGGGAGGGAGCTTATTGCTCTAGCCCAGGAGAAGATAGTTTAAAAAAAAGTGGAGATAGTGTAGTCTCAGGGAAGAGTTAGGGAAAAAACAGTAGAGGAAACTCTACTGAAATTAGAGGACACGGTGGACCTATGTGGAGGGCACGGGTGCCCACGGCTCGGGACTCCAACAACCGAGGGCCTATGCACCAACACTGGAAAGTGAGGTGAGAAGAGACTGCAGTAGCCGGAGCCACCACTGAAAAGGCAGCAGGACCCCCCGTGGGGCAAAGCGCACCAGCCAAACTAGAGGAGAGGAAAAAAAAAAAAGGACGGGACAGACGCGTTTCTCTCTCTCTGATCACTTTACAAAAGTGTACCATGATAAGCATGAATACATAATATCTCCAGTTTCATTTAAAGTAAAAGATGATGAAATTAGTAAATACCCAATGAAGCCAGTGAGACTTTGCAGGACAAAAAGGCAGTAAAGGGAGCCATTGGCTTGAGTATATAAACTGATTTTCTATTAAAAGTCAGTTAAGAGTTATTTGTACTTCTTACAGATGAGTATTTTTACCCCTACCCCTCTGATTAGTGATGATTATTAATTTAATACTACTTGTTGGCCGGTGCCGCGGCTCACTAGGCTAATGCTCTGGCTGCGGCGCCAGTACACCGGGTTCTAGTCCTGGTTGGGGCGCCGGATTCTGTCCCGGTCTCTCCTCTTTCAGTCCAGCTCTCTGCTGTGGCCCAGGAAGGCAGTGGAGGATGGTCCAAGTGCTTGGGCCCTGTACCCGCATGGGAGACCAGGAGGAAGCACCTGGCTCCTGGCTTCAGATCAGCGTGGTGTGCCAGCCACAGTGCACCAGCCATAGCGGCCATTGTGAGGTGAACCAACGGTAAAGGAAGAACTTTCTCTCTCTCTCTCTCTCTCTCACTATCCACTCTGCCTGTCAAAAAAACATACTACTTGTTTTGGAAACTAGCACCATCTTATACTAAAGGCATTTTAACTGTCTCCATTTTCTTTCATCAAATTAAACAGCAATGTGCTTGGAAGGATGAGAATTCTGTGCTAAAACAAGATATTCAACAATAATGCAGACAAAATTAAGATTAAATCATCCTATTTCACACAGTATTTGAAAACTTTTTGATGGCATCTGAAAAAAATGTGAACCATTATTCTTCAACTAAGATATCACAGGTAGATCACGTGGCAGAAGCAGCCTGCACCTGTTTCCAGAACCCGCTGTTCCTGCTAAAATTAATGTCTGCAGAACCTTGGCTGGCAGTGGATGATGGAGCCATTAATCAAAACTGGACAAGTTTACTGAGGTTTCAAGGTTTGATACAATTGTAATTTTTTCATCAAGAATTCCTTGAGAATATAAGTGGAAGAAAAGACTGAGATAAAGGTGGAAGACAAAACAAAGCCAATCTTTTGTAACATGGCCTCAATTCATTTGATACTTTTTTTTTTTACTTATAAGAAGAGTATATTTCTTTCCTAGGCACAGAGTTTCTTCCATGTGCTGCTAGCAACTATAAAAACAAATTAAGAAAGAACTCATCAACAAAAATATAACAGGAAATCAAGACAATCTCAAACACACTTTTATTCATGATTCAAAAAATATATTTCCTCACTTGATGTCAGCTTAAATTACTGTTTCATGCAATTAGAAAACAGAAAAGTATAATACTATATTTGTTCTGCTTCCAGCCAATACAGAAAAACAGAGACAAGATGTATCTCCTTTTCTGAAATAATTTTTAAAAATAATAAAAACACTGTAAGAAGAAGTCAGGCACCTATGAGGGATGGCCAACAAATGTGAGAATTTCAATTGCGGCATCTCACTCTCCAGAGACAGAAGTAAACATGAAAGATAATCTCCATGATCTTAAGAAATGCTTAGATATGGCACAATAGATACAATTATAACATTAAAAAATAATCAGCAAAATAAAATCGAATACTCTGGCTTTTTAGGAGACACAGTTCCAAAAATGAATAGACAGGCATAGAGTGGAAAATATTACCAAAAAAAGGCTGAAATTACATGTTCATTGGAGAACTTCTGCTCACAATACACACCATTTGAAAGAACTTTCACAACTCAAACAATCGAATTTTTTTAAAGAGAGACAAACATTTGAATAAAATTAAGACTACAATGGATGGAAATAAGCACAAGAAAACATGCTTAATATCACTGCCATTCAGCAAATGTAAATTAACTGTATCAAGAGAAACCACTACACATCTATTCAAATGCCTAAACCACAAAGATTGCTCATACCTGGTGCTGGTTGGTATATGGCGAACACAGAACCACCACAGCTCTGGGTAGGAATTTCAAATAGTTTTACCAATTTGAAAGCATTCTTTTTTCTTTGTTTTTTTTTTTTTAAATTTTATTTAATGAATATAAATTTCCAAAATACGATTTATGGATTACAATGGCTTCCCCCCCATACCGTCCCTCCCACCAACTACCCTCCCCTTTCCCACTCCCTCTCCCCTTCCATTCACATCAAGATTCATTTTCGATTATCTTAATATACAGAAGATCAGCTTAGTATACATTAAGTAAGGATTTCAACAGTTTGCTCCCACACAGAAACATAAAGTGAAAAATAATAGATGATTTTTTTTAAATGATGATGAGATCAGATCAGACCTATTGTCATGAATAATCCCAGTGAGAGTCAAGTTGGGAGTTGATAATTTCTTTTTTTTTTTTTTTTTTTTACAGAGGATCAGTTTAGTATACATTAAGTAAAGATTTCAACAGTTTGCACCCCCATAGAAACACAAAGTGAAATATATTGTTTGGGTACTCGTTATAGCATTAAATCTCAATGCACAGCACATTAAGGACAGAGATCCTACATGAGGAGTAAGTGCACAGTGACTCCTGTTGTTGACTTTACCAATTGACACTCCTGTCTATGGCATCAGTAATCTCCCTATGCTCCAGTCATGAGTTTCCAAGGCTATGGAAGCCCTCTGAGTTCTCCGACTCTTATCTTGTTTAGACAAGGTCATAGTCAAAGTGGAGGTTCTCTCCTCCCTTCAGAGAAAGGTACCTCCTTCTTCGAAGACCTGTTCTTTCCACTGGGATCTCACTCACAGAGATCTTTTGCCAGAGTGTCTTGGCTTTCCATGCCTGAAATACTCTCATGGGCTTTTCAGCCAGATCCGAATGCCTTTAGGGCTGATTCTGAGGCCAGAGTGCTATTTAGGACATCTGCCATTCTAAGAGTCTGCTGAGTATCTCACTTCCCATGCTGGATCACTCTCCCCTTTATTTATTCCATCGTTTAGTATTAGCAGGTACTAGACTTGTTTATGTGCTCCCTTTGACTATTAGTCCTTTCATTATGATCAATTGTGAACTGAAATTGATCACTTGGAATAGTGAGATGGCATTGGTACATGCCACCTTGATGGGATTGAATTGGAATTCCCTGGTATGTTTTTAACTCTACCATTTGGGGCAAGTCAGCTTGAGCATGTCCCAAATTATACATCTCTTCCCTCTCTTATTCCCACTCTTATGTTTAACAGGGATCACATTTCAGTTAATTTTTAACACGTAAGAATAACTGTGTATTAATTATAGAATTAAACCAGTCATATTAAGTAGAACAGACAAAAAAACTACTAAGAGGGATAACGTATTAAGTTGTTCATTAACAGTCAGGGCTATGCTGATCAAGTCACCATTTCCCATAGTGTCCATTTCACTTCAGGAGGTTTCCTTTTTGGTGTTCAGTCACTTGTCACCGATCAGGGAGAACATATGGTAATTGTCCCTTTGGGATTGGCTTATTTCACTCAGCATGATGTGTTCCAGATTCCTCCATTTTGTTGCAAATGACTGGATTTCGTTGTTTCTTACTGCGGTATAGTATTCTAAAGAGTACATATCCCATAATTTCTTTATCCAGTCTATCGTTGATAGGCATTTAGGTTGGTTCCAGGTCTTAGCTATTGTGAATTGAGCTGCAATAAACATTAGGCTGCAGACCGCTTTTTTGTTTGCCAATTTAAATTCCTTTGGGTAAATCCCAAGGAGTGGGATGGCTGGGTCGAACGGTAGGGTTATCTTCAGGTTTCTGAGGAAATTCCAGACTGACTTCCATAGTGGCTTGACCAGTTTGCATTCCCACCAACAGTGGGTTAGTGTCCCTTTTTCCCCACATCCTCGCCAGCATCTGTTGTTGGTAGATTTCTGCATGTGAGCCATTCTAACCGGGGTGAGGTGAAACCTCATTGTGGTTTTGATTTGCATTTCCCTGATTGCTAATGACCTTGAACATTTTTTCATGTGCCTGTTGGCCATTTGGATTTCCTCTTTTGAAAAATGTCTATTGAGGTCCTTGGCCCATCTCTTAAGTGGGTTGTTGGTTTTGTTTTTGTGGAGTTTCTTGATCTCTTTGTAGATTCTGGTTATTAACCCTTTATCTGTTGCATAGTTTGCAAATATTTTTTCCCATTCTGTCGGTTGTCTCTTCACTCTCCTGATTGTTTCTTTTGCAGTACAGAAACTTCTCAATTTGATGCAATCCCAATAGTTAATTTTGGCTTTGACTGCCTGTGCCTCCCAGGTCTTTTCCAGAAACTCTTTGCCTGTGCCAATATCTTGAAGGGTTTCTCCAATGTTCTCTAGTAACTTGATGGTGTCAGGTCGTAGATTTAGGTCTTTAATCCATGTTGAGTGGATTTTTGTGTAAGGCGTAAGGTAGGGGTCTTGGTTCATGCTTCTGCACGTGGAAATCCAGTTTTCCCAGCACCATTTATTGAATAGACTGTCCTTGCTCCAGGAATTGGTTTTAGATCCTTGATCAAATATAAGTTGGCTGTAGATGTTTGGGTTGATTTCTGGTGTTTCTATTCTGTTCCATTGGTCTATCCATCTGTTTCTGTACCAGTACCATGCTGCCCTGTAGTATGTCCTGAAATCTTGTATTGTGATGCCTCCGGCTTTGTTTTTGTTGTACAAGATTGCTTTAGCTATTCGAGGTCTCTTGTGCCTCCATATAAATTTCAGCACCAATTTTTCCAGATCTGAGAAGAAGGTCTTCGGTATCTTGATTGGTATTGCATTGAATTTATAAATTGCTTTTGGGAGAATGGACATTTTGATGATATTGATTCTTCCAATCCATGAGCATGGAAGATTTTTCCATTTCTTGGTATCCTCTTCTATTTCTTTCTTTAAGGTTTTGTAATTTTCATCGTAGAGATCTTTAACGTCCTTGGTTAAGTTTATTCCAAGGTATTTGATTGTTTTTGTAGCTATTGTGAATGGGATTGATCTTAGAAGTTCTTCCTCAGCCATGGCATTGTCTGTGTATACAAAGGCTGTTGATTTTTGTGCATTGATTTTATATCCTGCTACTTTGCCAAAATCTTCTATGAGTTCCAATAGTCTCTTAGTAGAGTTCTTTGGGTCCCCTAAATAAAGAATCATGTCATCTGCAAAGAGGGATAGTTTGAGTTCTTCCTTCCCAATTTGTATCCCTTTAATTTCTTTTTCTTGCCTAATAGTTCTGGCTAGAACCTCCAGAACTATATTGAATAGCAGTGGTGAGAGTGGACATCCCTGTCTGGTACCAGATCTCAGTGGAAATGCTTCCAACTTTTCCCCATTCAATAGGATGCTGGCTGTGGGTTTTTCATAGATTGCTTTGATTGTATTGAGGAATGTTCCTTCTATACCCAATTTGCTTAGAGTTTTCATCATGAACAGGTGTTATATTTTATCAAATGCTTTCTCGGCATCTATTGAGATAATCATATGGTTTTTCTTCTGCAGTCTGTTAATGTGGTGTATCACATTGATTGTCTTGCGCACATTAAACCATCCCTGCATACTAGGGATAAATCCCACTTGGTCTGGGTGGATGATCTTTCTGATGTGTTGTTGCACTCTATTGGCGAGAATTTTATTGAGGATTTTTGCATCTATGTTCATCAGGGATATTGGTCTGTAATTCTCTTTCAGTGCTGCATCTTTTTCCGGCTTAGGAATTAAGGTGATGCTGGCTTCATAGAAAGAATTTGGGAGGATTCCCTCTTCTTCGATTGTTCTGAATAGTTTGAGAAGAATTGGAGTTAGTTCTTCTTTAAATGTCTGGTAGAATTCAGCAGTGAATCCATCTGGTCCTGGGCTTTTCTTTGTTGGGAGGGCCTTTATTACTGTTTCAATTTCTGTCTCAATTTGAAAGCATTCTGACAGTTTGGTAAAACCTTAAATATATCCCTACCACATAACTTGGGATTTCCACTTCTAAGCATTTTTCTAGAAAGGAAAACTTACATCTGTGCAAAGACTTGTTTAGGAATGTGCATAACAACCTTATTTTTAATAACTGAAATCTTTAAAAACCTGGAAGTCTCATCAATAGGTAAATGTATAAACAACTTCTCATCTACACATATCATGGAGTAATACACTGCAACAAGTGGAGGACACATGGAGCATAGATAAGGCTTAAATGATTCTGAATGAAGGAAACCAGACAAAAATGGGTATATAAACTATTATGACATTTATTTAAAACCTAGTGAGGGGTTTGGCACTGTGGTGTACCAGGTAAAGCCACCACTTGTGACAAGAGATATCATATGGGTGCCAGGTCAAGTCCAGACTATTGCACTTTTGATCCAGCTCCCTGCTGATGCACATGGGAAAGCAGCAGAAGATGGCCCAAATCCTTGGGCTCCTGCATCCACAAGGGAAACCTCAAAGATGCTACTGGTTACTGGCTTTGGACCAGTCCATCTCCAGCTGTTGTGGCATTTAGGCAGTGAACCAGCAGATGGAAAATATTCTCTCTCTCTTGCTCTCTCTCTCTCTCTCTCAACTCTGCCTTCAGAATAAACAAATCTTAAATCATTTCTTGGATCAAGGACAGTCTCTTCAACAAATGGTTCTGGGAAAATTGGATCTTCTCATGCAAAAGTATGAAGCAAGACCCATACCTCACCTTACACAAAAATCCACTCAAAATGAATCAAAGACCTAAATCTATGACCTGATACCATAAAATTACTAGAGAACACTGGGGAAACCCTGAAAGACATTGGCATAGGCAAAGACTTCTTGGAGAAGATACAGGCAATCAAAGCCATAATAGACAAATGGGATTACATCAGGCTGAGAAGCTTCTGCACTGCAAAAGAAAAACTCAGCAAAGTGAACATGGAATCAACAGAATGGGAGAAAATATTTGCAAAATATTCAGAGTCTATAAAGAACTCAAGAAACTCAATAAGAACAGAAAAAACAAGCCAGTTCAGAACTGGGCTAAAGACTTGAACAGGCATTTTTCAAATGAGGAAATTCAAATGGCTAACAAACAAATGAAAAAAAAATGCTCAGGATCAGGGAAATGCAAATCAAAACCACAATGAGGTTTCTCATCCCTGTTAGAATGGCTTTCACACAGAAATCAACAAATAACAAATGCTGGTGGGGATATGGGGGTGAGGTTTCCTAATCCACTGTTGGTGGGAATGTAAACTGGAAAAGCCATTGTCAAAGACAGTATGGAGATACGTCAGAAATATGAATATAGACCTACCACACAACCCAGCCATTGCAGTCCTTGGAATTTATCCAAAGGAAAAGAAATCAGCATATGAAAGAGTGATCTGCACCCCCTGTTTATTGCAGTTCAATTCACAATAGCTAAGATATGGAATCAACCCAGATGTGCATCAACTGTTGACTGGATAAAAAAGTTATAGTATATATACACTATGGAATACTACTCAGCTATAAAAGAAAAATGAAATCTTGTTTTTCACAACAGAATTGATCCAACTGGAAACCATTATACTTACTGAAATAACCATTATACTTACTGAAATAAGCCGGTCCCAAAAAGACTGATCTGTGGTAACTAATTCAGTACCTAAAAGGTAATCTATAAAAGTGAAATTAACACTTTGGGATGCTTGATTTTGATCAGCCCTTGCCTCGACTGTTCAGGAACCATGTGTTTTTTTTTTTTTTTTCCTTCATGAATTTGGTGAACTCTTTACTTAGTGTATGGCTAACTTTATGTGTATAAAGTTAACTGAAAACAGATCTTTGTAAAAATATTAATGGAAATACAAGCGGGAGAAAGAAGAAGGGTGCGAGTGTGGACTAGAGGGAGGGTTGGATGGGAAGAATCACTATGTTCCTAAATTTGTACATATGAAATCCATGGGGTTTGTCTAACCTAAGTGAAGGTTTTCAGGGTTAAAAAATTCTTAAAAAGAAACAAAAAATCCTAGAAAATACAAACTAATACACAGTGACAGAAACTACATCAGTGGATGCCTTGGGAAGTGGGGTAGAAAGAAATGGGAAGCAGGGTGCCAAGGGATACTTCACAACTTTTAGAGGAATGGATGCATTCATTGTCTTTATTATGATATGGTATGGAAGACTGTACATATATCAAGTGTATTAAATTATACATCTTAAGTATGTGCAGTATATTATATATTGATTATGCCTTACAAATCCTATTTTTAAAAAGATTTTGATTGTTTTCTAAGATGCAAAATTATCAGAAGAGCTTTTCAGAGCCCTGGCCTAAATTTGATTAAGAGAAGAATTTCAAAGCCATAAGAAAACAGATTCACAAAAGAGACAATGCTTGACAACAGTCAGACATTTTGCTTAGTACTCAACAACTTTTCTGTTGTGTATTTTGAATCTCAAACTCTACCCTGGTACCTTAAATAGCTCTGAAATCACATGTTAACATCCAGCATATTTGTGGTTGGCACTGTGACGCAGTGGGTTAAGCCACCACTTGCCACACAGCTCAAGTCCTAGCTACTGTACGTCCAATTCAGCTTCCTATAAATGCACCTGAGAAGGCCATGGAAAATGGGCCAGTCACTGGGGCCCCTGCCACTCATATGGTAGACCAGGATGGAGTTCCTGGCTCCGGTGTAAGTATAGATACTTAAACACATAGCTAGGGTATGCAACCTAGGGTAACTGGATCTCATTGCCTGGAACTAAGTCATTTTCCAATACTTTTCTGTTCAAAAACACCTGTTTTGCTCAGTGTGGTACTATCATTTCATTATTTTCAGTTAAAATCAATAGACACTTAAAGTATCTATTTCCAGTCTTTTCAAACTAAGCATTTTAAAATTACATTATCCACTATTTTTGCTATTGTTTCTCTTTCTCTCTTCTCAGCTAGTCTACAATAATCTGCCCACTGATGACAAGCCTACATTTAATAACTTCACATCTTCCTCCTCCCCCAGAGTAGTGATTTTATCCAGCAATTGCCCTTTTCTCTCCTGTCATATCTTCTGCGACGTAATCCATCAAGTCCTTTCTCAGGTCATCTCTACTGATTTCTCCTCTTCAGCAGAAGTAAAACTCTTCTTTGAGATCATGTTTGTATATAAAACACACACACACACACACACATAGACATACACATATGAAATCAGACATGCTTTGGTTAATATTCAGCTTTTCTGCTTGAATATACTGTCTACTTATGAAAACATATGCGTAGCGTCATGGTTTTACTAATTAACCCTCAGAGCACAATACACCAGAGAGAAGCATATGATCTTAAGAATTCTACAGAAACTGGATAGTAGTCTTGAATCTACCATTAGAAGTGTTACATTTAGAAACTATTTGTTCATTTCATGCTTGTTTCTGCACCACTGGGCTGCTAAAAGAAGAATGCAGCTATTTCTCAGTTCTCTAACTCAATGTGATTATTTAGGTCTCTTCTATTCTCCTGTTACCATCTCCACTAAAATATAAGAAAAGACATTAAATGGACTGAAAAACAAATGCCAAGTCAAATTCCTGGTGCAAAATCACTAGTGACCAATAGGTGAAACGAATGTCCAAGTTGAAAATTAATTTGGATTTCATTTATCTCTGCCTTTCCAGAGATAGTTTACGATGAAAGTTGACTGTACCTGTCTCCTATTTACTTCAGTGACCTTTGCAATTAAGTTAATTCTTCCACAGACTTCCTTGAAGAGTTGCATCTCTCACATTTCTCCTTTTTAACACTACAAATGCTATAAAATTTTAAAACTTTAGTTACTAGTATATTTTGTCCACATGGATCAGAAAGAAAATATAAAAAGCTGCTCACACATTGCACTCATTCCTACACATTTTCTTCCTATTCACAGGGACATTTCCTAGTGTTCAACTTAAATTAATAATTACTTTAACAATCTTAATTCAGGGTATACACAAATTTAGTAACAAAAATTAGAGTGAAATTCAACCTGCAGTTTCACAGCCCCATTGCTTTGTCTTCATATAAGAAAGATGCCTGGAAGCTTCCTTCATTTGATAAATTATAGCTACTTCATAATTTTTATGACAATTTAATAGAATTATATTTCTTATTAGGAATATCTGTCTAGGAATCAAAGTGATCTGATGGATTATTTTAGGAAGTATTCGTTTGACCTGAAATACAAGCTACTGCAACTTTTTAAAGTGAATTTTACAGTTTGAGGCACTATTTAATGTTGTTTATTTTTAAGTACTGCTGTTTCAATTATTAAATTAATCCTAGTTAATAAAAGCTATCTTTCTATAAAGTCATTACAATGCCATTTGAAAATCATTCCCCTTCCCCAAATTGTAACAAGTGCTTATACACTGGTTTACAGATGGAGCAAATTTAACTAAGTACTTAGATATAAAGGAACATAACCAGTAAGTACTGGTGAGAATGCAGTGCATATAGGAGCCCTAAATAATCTTCGTTTTAATGATTCATCTGGAAATATTTGTGTCTGTATCTACAACATGTAAATGTGCATGCATGTACCGCATGATCTAGCATTTTTTTTTTTTTGACAGGCAGAGTGGACAGTGAGAGAGAGAGAGAGAGAGACAGAGAGAAAGGTCTTCCTTTGCCGTTGGTTCACCCTCCAACGGCCGCCGCGGCCGGCGCGCTGTGGCCAGCACACCGCGCTAATCCGAAGCCAGGAGCCAGGTGCTTTTCCTGGTCTCCCATGCGGGTGCAGGGCCCAAGCACTTGGGCCATCCTCCACTGCACTCCCGAGCCATAGCAGAGAGCTGGCCTGGAAGAGGGGCAACCAGGACAGAATCCGGTGCCCCGACTGGGACTAGAACCCGGTGTGCCGACGCCTCAAGGCGGAGGATTAGCCTGTTGAGCCGCGGCACCAGCCATGATCTAGCAATTCTTACACTTACCAAAATACTCACAGATCCATAAAGTATTCAAAGCAGCAATAGTCCTCATAGTAAAAAACATGGAAATGGGTAAAACATCCATCAATAGTGTAATATGATATAAATTGTTGTATATATATATGTATATGTGGAATCCTATAATTTGATAAGAAATCAATAAAATATATGTAATGTGAAATATTTACATGCTTCACAATTATGTTAAGTGAAAGATAATGGAGAGACAAGTACACTTATAGTTCAAAATGAGAACATGGAGGCCGTGTTTTCAGCATTGACAAACTAGCTTGTTTTAGGCTTTTCTTTCACAAATAATAATTGTGAACCTAGTTAAAAAATAAGTATAGTATAATCATCAGTAACAAGAAAAACTTTGAAATGATATAAATGCATGGAAAATCAACAACTGGTTCTGAACCACCAATAGATCCAGCAACAAGAAAAAAAATTTAAAGCTTTTTGAGAGACATGCAAATTAAAATAGAGCATACTAAACTTATGGGAGCTATGAAAGGCAGTACTATGAAAGACATTTATAAGTCAGAAAACAAAGGAATATCTAAATCCCACATCAAAAAGCATCCAAAATGAACAACATATTACTACATCTGAAGGAACTGGAAAACAAAAAGCTAATTTAACCCCAAATTAGTAAAATGAAATAATTAATAAGTATTAAATAAGAGATAAATGAATTAGAAACCAAAAAAACTAAATACTATACATTTTCCAAAGGAAGATCTGGTTGTTTGAAAATATAAACAAAACTGACACTTCCTTAGCTAGAATAAGAAAAAAGATGATTGAAACAAGATTCAAATATGTGAAATCACAGATTAAAAGGAAGACATATTATACAACGGATTGTTAGAGATTAATACGAACTATTTTATCTCAACAAATTTGGTAATCCAGAAGCAACGGACAAATTCCTGGAAACACACAGCTTAACACCAGTGAATCATGATGAAACAGGAAATCTAGCCAGACAAGCAAAAAGTAATAAGACTGAATTAGTAATTAAAAGTCTTCGAACAACAAAAAAATCCCATACTAGGTGTCTCCACTGTTGAATATTATCTTTTTTCCTCACTTTATTGTCATTGGAATAAATCCCACATTGTATGGCATTAATATCCCCGTTTTCAAAAATAATATAAATGTATATGTGTATATATAATAGTATACATCTGTATATGTATATAGAATATCTACATAGAACATAATTATAGCAAAATGTTAAAGAACTGTTAAATTGTAACAAAATTTAAAAATACTTTGAGACACAAAGAAGAAAAAGAAACGCCACACTGTACCACATAAATATGCACACAATTGTTATATAAGTTTCAATTTTAGAAGAACCAACCAATTCAACAAATGTGCAGGATAGAAAAATCAGCATGCAAAAATCAGCAGTGTAATAAATAGAGCAATAGTGCATAACTCCAAGAAGAAAAATCAAGAAAACAATCCCATTTACCAGTGCTATCCCCAAATTAACCAAAGAATTTAACAAAAAAGTGAAAATCATTATTATCAGTAATGCAAGTGTTTTTTCAGAGAATAACTGATGGCAGTTACTGTATAATGCTTAAAATAGAGGCTTGAGGAGAGTCAACTTTTGAAAAGTGTCAAAATTCAATTTGTGATATTTGCATCCCTGATGCTTTTTATTGCCTTGAGAATATCCTGATTTACACCAAAAATTTTATATTATAGACTTTGCCATTTTTGTATAGATGTATTACATATATGTAGATATTTCATATACTCATACATAAATGGTAACAATAGCAAAATTGAAGAAGCAAGGCCAACAAAACCACGTGGTGCAAAAGTACAGTATTAACACTGAGAAGATTAATAAATTGAGCATTTCTACTATAGTAACTATGGAAATCACCAACAATACCAAATTATAAGAGAAATAACCAAAAATGAAAAAGCAATCCTTCAATGAGATACAATATTTACAGATCCAATACTTAATAATGTGCTACCATTCAAAATTAATAAGGAATTCATTCAACTCTATAGCATGAAAACAAAAAATCAATGCAATATGAGTAAAGAAACTGAACAGACATACTTCCAAAGAGGACATAAAGATGACCAGCAGGTGCATGGAGGTATATGAAAAGATGCTCACCATCACCACTCATCAGGTAAACACAAATCTACAGCACACTGAGTTAGTACTTCACATCTATTAAGACTATTAACATTCTGACTTTTTAAGAATATTTTATTTACTTATATGAAAGGTAGAATTACAGAGAAGGAGACACACACTGAGAGAGAGAGAAAGAAAGAGAGAGAGAGAGAGAGAGAGATCTTCCATTTACTGCTCTCTTCCCCAAATGGCTGCAATTGCTGGGGCCTTGCCAGGCCATAACCTGGAGCTTGGAACTACATCCAAGCCCCCCATGTGGGTGGCAGAGGCCCAAACAGTTGGTGCATTCTCAACCACATTATTAGGCAGTTGGATTGGCAGTGAAGCAGCCAGAACAGGAATAGGCACAAATATGGGATGCCAGCCTCCCAGGTGGCAACTTAACTCGCTACACAACAATGCTGGCCCAACTATAATGAGTGAACATGACTCAAAATACCCATGATATGGGGCCATCCTAAGTGTCCGTCAACCGATGAAATGATAAAGAAAATGTGTTGCGTATGTGTGCGTGTGTGTGAACACCTCTGTATATGACAACTATTCAGCCTCATAAAAGAACACTCTGCCAAATATGACTACAGAATGAACCCGCATGGCATTACGCTAAGGGAGAAAAGCTAACCACAGTGATGTGACTATGGCATGATGGAAGTGGAACTCCCAGAAACAGAGCACAAAGGGGCTTATACAAAAAAGCATTGTCTTTCTGAAATTTGAAGTGATAGATATGTTAATTAGTACAATGCTGATAACATTTCACAATGTATATGTTATCAAAGCATGCACAACTCAAACCCACAATTTGTATTCATCAATTATGCTGCAATAAAACTAAAAAAATCGTGTTATAAATGACTGCAGATAGGATTTTTAGTTTTGAATTTCAGTCATGATTTCTAGATCATTTTTACACTAGTCTTATGATGACTATATTATATAGATAGTATATACATTAACTGTTTGCAAGTAATTTCCCCAGTTACCAAAATATGTTAGTAAAACTAGATTTAGTTTTTGAAAACATATACAAGAAATAGGAGGGTAAGAATATAAGAACATGTAGATTATTCCAAAACTAAACAATTCAAGAGGCATCAGATAATGTACTCTTAAAACACATTTTAGGCCAGCGCCGCGGCTCACTAGGCTAATCGTCTGCCTTGCAGCACCAGCACACCGGGTTCTAGTCCCGGTCGGGGTGCCGGATTCTGTCCTGGTTGCCCCTCTTCCAGGCCAGCTCTCTGCTGTGGCCCAGGAGTGCAGTGGAGGATGGCCCAAGTGCTTGGGTCCTGCACCCCATGGGAGACCAGGAGAAGCACCTGGCTCCTGCCATCGGAGCAGCGCGGTGCGCCGGCTGCAGCGCGCCGGCCGCGGCGGCCATTGGAGGGTGAACGGGTGAACCAATGGCAAAGGAAGACCTTTCTCTCTGTCTCTCTCTCTCACACACTGTCCACTCTGCCTGTCAAAAAAAAAAAATTTAGTGAATGTTTAGGAATTTGCTCATTAAATGATTGACTATTCAAGACTGTTAGACAACTCTGATGTACTGTTTTGTTTAAAACAAAAATGAGGGGTCTTCCTCTCTAGAGCCCTCCTCCTGGCTGCTGCAACAGGAGGTTTCTGACTTCAATAAATCTTGCTTTGCGAAAAAATAAAATAAAATATTAAACTGATAAGAACAGACACTACACTTGATCTTAGCCAAAAGTCGAGAAGGGATATAAAATGAAATAAATACAAAGAAAGGTAAGAAGGAAATCACGTAGTTTGCATTCAGGGGAAGGGGTCTTTTTTTTTTTTTTTTTTTCTGCCAATGGTCATTTGGATATTTCTAGCATCATTTGTGGGCCACATAAAATTATTAATTTAAAAACACAGATTATTGAATTTCATATCCTGCTTGTGTTCATAATGGCCTTCCGTGGCCCCAAGGCCTGATGTTCCCCACCTTTCATAGACTCTGAAGCCATTGAGCATAGAGTATTCAATGGTGCTGAAATTAGAATTCCTGGGTCAGTGAAAAAATAAACTACTAAAATTAATGGCTACTACATAAGAGCAAAATCTATTTAACTTAAAGTATTATTTTTTATCTGTTAATGTGTAAATTCCAGATCCAGGCATTCATGATCCTCCATAAAATGGAGCAGGTCCCTTATCCTCCAAACTTAGCCCCACACATGCATATTCTCTGCTTTAACCAAATCATTCTTTCTGACCTTCTATACACCATGGCAGTTCCTTACATTTAGTGCACTTATACTGTTGTTGAATTCCTACTAAAATCTCTAGCTTTTCCTCTAGGTCATACGATCCTTTAATTCCTTAGCATTAGTCTACACTATTATTTTCTTCAAGATGACTCCTGATATCTATGGTAGAATGAGATCAAAAAATGCCCAACCCAAATTCTAGAAGCATTTTTGTAGCCACTGAGTCATATTTTCAGTGTATAAATTTAGTAATAATGGAAGTTTTCAGATTATAAACCATGATTTTATGTTTTGTAAAATTTGATTTTCAAGACATTTTGGGCACTACGTAATATTGTTATCAAATTTCTCCTCCATGTATAAATAATTAAATATGTAAGTAGTATATAGTCTGCTCAAGACAGAAAGCAATTTATATTCAATGTAGTATTTAGCTTTGAGCTAGAAGAACATCATTCTGATTGTATCTTTTCTGACCATCATCATCTCTTGGCTGAACTGTATCCCCGACTTCCTAACTAATCTCCTTGCTCCCTGGCTTTCTACACCAATCCATTCTTCACATACCTATAGAACTAATTGTTTTAAAAATATATAAAATATGTAATTAAAACCCTGTGGTGCTTTTTCATCTCCTAGAAGATAGTTTCAAGTCATTGACATTGCCTATAAAATCTATTACAGAATTCATTGTACCTACCGTTCCTCTAAAAGGTTTCCAGAATTCTGAAACCACTGTTTCTCCAGGTTTCCATAGACTCAACCCTTCCTTCCCCAACCTCCACACCATCCCCTACACACTCAGATCATTCTCAGATTCTGGTCTCACTACCAAGCAGCCACTTTATTTTAATCATTTCTTCCTCTACAAAAATACCCCAGACTCTTTACCGGCATCAACTCCTAACATGTCTGTACTGCAAAACTAAGACCTAGAAAGTTATCAGTGAGACAGTGTTCTTAGCAGGATCTGGCTCATTGTAGATGGTCTACATAAATCTGCTGACAAGATAGCAGAAGTGTACCCAACAAGCATTTTTTATTATTATTTATAGATGTATTTTGGAAATCAGCATTGGTAACTCAAACTAACTGAAACATAAAGAGAAATTTATGACTTTATCTAACCACAGAGATAAAAGATATGTGGTTGTGCTTGAAAGGAATGACAAAAATCATATACTTCAACATGATTATATGTAACAATTTTTAAATGTTCTGTAGGTAACAAATGGATACAGAACTCTCAACAAAGGCATTATAGTATACATCAGTTCTCCACCTGACTGTATTTTCCAATGCAACGAATTAAAGAAAATTAAAATTTTAGTGTTAGGATTTAACACTTCTACATTTTAGAAATTTATACATTCCTCAGGAATATAACAATCTATGCTACTTTCTTCAAGAGGGAATAAAGGAAGATCTTTCTACCTAATTCCCTAGGCTAAAGCAGGAACCACATGTCCAATCGTACCCAGGAAAAATAGCCAACTACATTCATTAAATCACATTCAGAATTTCAAAGAAAATAATCTCTTTCTTTTGATAAATTACATGTTGTCACTCAAATATTTATACTTTTGATAAAAACTCCTTTTCTGGTAAGAATGGTAATGGCAAATGTTTATGATTTTGGTGAGCTCTAACAATTTTTTTGAGCTAACAATGAGGTATGTGTTAGTTTACTTGAAGGAAAATTATCTTGATGTTTTACATACCTATAAACACTGTTAGGAAATATAACATGATATACTAAGATATAGTCTCCAATTTTGTTTTTGGAGTTGCACTTTTTTGGAGAACTTGATGGATTTTGCATGATGCAATCAAGAATTTTACCCAGGTAGAAAATGCTATGCCTAACCATTTTTTTCTAATCCCCTTGGAAACCTTGCAAGTGGCATTCATTGCAAATGACTAAGATACCCAGGTAAAATAATTCTGAAAGCTGCCATAATCCGCACCAGGCAATATGATCAGAAAACTATTTTCATCAATTCTCAATATAATAGTGGTCTTTATGAAAATCACTATATGGGTAAGAGAAAAAGATGACTTTCAATAAATTCATACTTATTGAGAATAACTTCACCACAATGGGGAGATAAAATAATAGACATGATATCCTATAGCTGCTAGGCCCCCTGGAGGACACAGCCTGCTGAATTTTGAGCGAGTTGCAACGTTGGCAGAATACAGCAGAATTGTCTTCAGATAAAAAAGTATGAAAAAAAAAAAAAAACTTCAAGAAAATAAACTAATCAGCAATCTAACTTTATCTTATTAAAAATGGCTCTTGCAATTATCCCTGAGATTTCCTAGTGAAAAGGAAGCCCATGGGGAAATCTCACACTTTCCAGAGTTAATTATATCAGCAATTTCTCCAAGTGGAAAGTATTTCCCAGAGTGGAATCTTAAGAGTCCTTGTATACACTCAATGGCTGAGTCATTCTTAGGAAGCTAGTATGTCTACTGAACAATATTCCTGAATACCTCTGAATAATGATATTTGGCAAACACATATATCAATGATTTTTACCGACATTCACCTTATTAAAATCATTAACCATGCTAGTTTATCCAACTTATTTATTAATTTTCATTATTCTGGGCAGCTGTTAACTCATTTACTCCTTTTTTATTCAGTACTATAGTACCTCATTAAAATCCTATAACTCAATTTCCAAATGATTTACTTTGCAAAAAAGATAGAGAAATGACTAGCAAAGCTTATTTTTCCTCAGCTTATTCTATCCACATCAAGATTAAACAGAACAGAGTTCATGGATGCTTTGTCTGTTTATTAGTCATTCAGTCACATTTACTGAATATGGTTCATGTTACAAACAGTACTAGGTACTATAGACTGATTAACCCAAAGCAGACCCCTTGTTATCAGAATGTCAGTGTGTTTATTTCTAAATGAGAATACTCATGTCCATTATCTACAGGAGGTCCTATCAGTATCAAACTTCCAAACAAATAACTTCAGGGTCTCTTGATGAGCAGAGAATCAGGGCAAAGAGAATTAGATTGTCTGGAGTGATATTTCATCCTGCCTACTGAGAGAGCTGATGAACTCTCTCTTCTTTCACAACATAACAGATTTCTCTTGGGAATCAGGTATCTGCTTTTGCCAGATATATTTTCCCTTCAATTTGAGGTATATCAAATAAATACTTATAAATTCCTTCTATCCATTTTCTATTATCTATTAAAGTTTACCTATCATCACTGCTAAAGTGAGATACAACACAACTGAGTAAATCCCATCTTTCCTTAATCTGATGATGCATTCTGTTTCTTTGGATTGGATTGCATCTCCCAAGTCTCCAATAATAGACTGACCAAGACATCGTCAGTATTTCTGAAGACAGCTAGGTTGTCCCTTTTGAGGGATTATATTTGCTTTTTACTACCTTTACCCTAAGAGCGGGATTATATCTCCAACTTCTGAGGGTCTCTTGATGATTTCCATACACTTCCTACAGTTTCTGAAGTTTGTCCCATATGTGGACTCTATCAGAGTGTTACTTTAAAGATGAATAAAATATGAAATTCCATTCCAGGCTACAAAGCACATGAACAGCAGAAACACCTTGTAAATGACAGAAGTCAATATTTATTTATATGAAATATCCAGATATTTCCTTAAAAGTCTACAGAAACAGAAAGCAAAATAGTGGTTTGTCAGGTAAGGGAAGAAGCAATGGGAAATAACTGTGTAACAGGTGAGTTTTCTTTAGGGGTGATGAAAATATTTTGACCTAAAGAGAAATACTCGTTGTACAATACTCTTAAGGTGTAAATGTCAGTAAATTGTTTATTTCATACTGTGTGAATTTCAACTAAATAAAAAATTGCTTTAAAACAAAAACATGCTAAGGAATTTAACTTGAATAATAAATGTGACACTATATAAAAGCAGAACTATAATAAAATATATGTTTGTGTTTGATTGTGTGGAGGAGTGAGAGGGAGAGAGGGAGTGAGGGAGAGAGGGGAAAAGAACAAGACCATTATTTAGTTTCTATGAGAAAAACCTACAATCGTGGTATGCTCAGGTGATACACTTGGCTGACTATCCTGATGACATTGCTACAGAAAAGGTAGCTTTGGCATGAGCAACGAATAGAGGCAGAAAATTGAGACATGCTGCTCTTGAAGGATTATTAATACTCCAGGAGTAAGGAGTGAAACAGATAATTAGAAATTCAGACTTGATATTTGTGAAGCTTACCATAGTGGCCCAAACAAGCGATAGTTTTATTTGAGAATCAAGAGCATGGAGGTAACACATGAACATATTTAAGTGAACAATACTCAGAAAGAAACAATAGCAAGGGGAAAACATCCTAAAAAGTAAAAACTTTGGAAAGACAAGGGTAAAAAAACAAGAAAGGAAAATCAGTAAAATCAGCTGAAAATACAACTATTTACAAAATCAAGTCACTAATCAAGCTCCAGAGACACAGCAAGGCATGATTTTGTGTATTCAGCTAGAGGGGGCATCCTAACTGTCTGGTTCAATATTGAATGTGAAGACTAAGTGTCTAGCACACAACAGCCCACCCCCCCCACCACGGTGTGTGAATGTTGCTGTCCTTGAGTCATATGAGGAAAACACAGCTTCATATGTAGGCATATTTAATAATCTTTTAGATATTTATGTATGATCTTCTCTAACATGTTATTGAAACTTATTGAATGGTAATTTCCCACAGGTCACTAGAAATGTAGAATCTGAAACCTTATCAATGAACTTTTCACACTGTTTTACACTAAATCCATTAGTCTGTCTACACTTGATTTGTTAATCATCTGTGATTTTAAAAATACAATATATTTGAAAAATAATGATCCATCACACAATACAATATGTGTACTGATTAATATTATTACCAAATTGTCAGAAAAGTAAATTTTGGGAAACTGTCATTCCTATATTGGAGGATCTATATTGGAGGATATTTTCACCTGGAAACCTATAATTTTTTCCCATTGGAAACACATAATATCAGTTGTTTGCCTGGAACCAGAAGTCTATTTTGTTTTTAAAAAATGGCTGCCACAAACCCAAGTAGAAACAACCTTATTTTGTTAATCAGTAGTTATTTTAAGTAAAAACAGTATTTCTTTAACAAAACATGTTTAGTTCATCTCCCAACACAAGCAGTCACACATATTCTTTTCCCACAAAAGTAATATTTTGTACTCAGAGCAAGTGTTCTGTGCATGTTTGCCATTATGTCTCAGAATACATTTTAAATGAGTACACAAAGATTCAAATTTAGTAAGATCAAAAATTTTTACTACATTATCAATGACAGCTGTAGTCTGAACGTGTGCCCCCAAAATTCCTACACTGAAATGTAATTGCTAATGTGACAGCACCAAGGATTGAGGCCTTTTGAAGATGATCAAGTCACAAGGGCAGATACTTTGTAAAACCACATCGAAAGGAGAACCCTTGATCCCCTTGAACCCCTTCCCCAAAGGAAAGATGCAGCACCATGGCACCATCATGGAAGCAGCAGGTAGCCCCCACCAGGCCTTGATCTTGAACTTCCCAACACTTAGCAATGCGAAAAACAGACTTCTATTATTTATATTTATCAAGCCTGTGGTATGTTGTTATAGAACTATGAATGATCTGAAGCGAATACAGCCTTCAGTTAAACCGGCAGTGAGTTTCCTTTACTCCAAGTATGGTACACAGTGCTGGTGCTACACTTCTGTGCTGCTGCCTTGGTTTAGACTAATTTGCCATTACTTTTACCCGCCACTGCTATTCCATTATCACTGAAAATATACACACTGTAAAAGGGCAAAGGCTGTCTTATTAGTACCATAAAGATAATTTTGACTGTGTAGACCAGACCCTGGAAAGTACCTCAGTTACCACCAGTCTTTCACTGACCAGACTTCAGCAGTGCTGTGAAAGAGAATGAATAAGTAGGTTGACTTCTAGTGGTTTCTGATTCTTTGTACAGCTAAAATCTTTGACTGCTGAAAATAAACAAGATGAGAATAGGGTATTGACAATGCTAGCAACTTATCTGAAATAAGCATGTGGATAATTAGAAAGGGATTGAATAGGCCTGCAAAAGGAGATAACACAACTGATTCCACAGAAATGTACTCATTAGGGATTATCACATAGAGCTCTATGCCAACTAATCAGAAAGCCTAAAAAAAGTGAATGAATTGAAAATACATATAAATTACCAAAATTAAACCACGAGGACATAGAAAACCTGAACAGGCCAATAACACGTAATACTGAATCTGAAATCAAAAGTCTCCCAATAAAGAAAAGCCCAGGCAGGACCAGTTAGCTTCAGCGCAGAATTCTACAAAACTTTTTAAGAATCAACATCAAGTCTCCTCAAACTATTCCAAAAAAGTGAAAAGGATTCCAAAGTCATTCTATGAAGCCAACATTACCTTAGACCCCAGCAACAAATACAGAAAACTCTACACTAACATTCCTGATGAACATAGAATAAAAAGATTCTCAAAAAATGTTGTAGCAAATTGCATCCAACAAAACATCAAAAAAATAATACATCATGATCAACTGGGATTTATCCCAGGGACATAGGATGGTTCATCATCTGCAAATCAATGTAAAAATATATCACAAAACAAACCAAAAGATAAAAAAAATCATCAATAGAACAGGAAGAGCATTTGCTAAAATACAATATTAATTCATGATAAAAATATTAAACAGGTTAGATATGGAAGGAACATATCTCAACATAATGAAGGCTATATATGACAAACCTACAGATAATACAAATTACACTTGATCTTAGCCAAAAGCATGAGAAGCGATAGCTAATACAAATTAAATGGAAAAAACTGAAAGATTTCCTCTAAGATCTGAAACCCGACAAGGATGTACATTCTCATGACTCTTATTCAATATTCAATTATAGTACCAGTATTTTCAGTCATACCAATTAGGCAAGAGAAAGGAATAAAAGGAATACACATAGAAAAGGAGGAAGTTGAATTACCCCTTCATTGGATACTATAGAGAGAGAAACACAAAGATGCTATCATGACATTGTAACTGAAAAGCAAATTTAATAAAGTTGCAGGATAGAAAACAAACATGCAAAAGCCAGTTGCATTTGCATGCACTGATAACAAACTTGCTACCAAAAAGCAATCCAACTAACAACAGCTACAAATAATAAAGAACCAACAAAGGTGCGAAAGACCTCTACAATGAAAATTACAAAATCTAATGAAAGAAACTGAAGATACAAAGAAATTGAATAACACCTCATTTTCATGGCTTTGAAGAATTAATATTATTAAAATGTCCATAGTATCTAAACCAATTTAGAGATTAAAACATGCCCTGGAGAATGGACAGACTTCAAAAAATGGTGCTTGCAGCCAGCACTGTGGCAGCAGGTTAAGCCACAGCCTGCACCACCGGCATCCCATATGAGCACCATTTTAAGTCTCAGCCTCTCCACTTACAATCACATGCCCTACTAATGTGCCTGGCAAAGTAGTAGAGCGTAATCCAAGTCCTTAGGCCCCTGCACCCACATGGGAGACCTGCAAGAAACTCCTGGCTTTAGCCTGGCCCAGCCCCAGTCATTGCTGCCATTTGATGAATGAATCAGCGTTTGGAAGAGCTCTTTTTCTGTCTGTCTTTCTCTATCTGTAACTTTGCCTTTCAAATCAATCAATCGATCAATAAATCTTAAAAAAAAAATGTGCTGGGCAAACTGGATATGCATATGTAGGAGATGGAAAATTGACCCCCCCACCTCTCACTCCATACAAATATCAGTACAAAATAGAGTTGAGATATCTAAATATAAGACACTATAAAACTATTAGAAGAAAACATAGTGGGAAATGTTCAAGACACAGGAACAGGCATTAATATTTTGGATAAGATTCTAAAAGTATAGGCAACAAAAGCAAAAAGAGCCAAATGGGATTACAACCAACCAGAAAGCTCTGCACAACAAAAAATACAACCAACAGAATAAAGACAACAGAAGAAAATAATTGCAAATTATTCATCGGGCAAAGAATTAACATCTAGGATATATAAGTACTGCAAAAAAACTCAAAAAAGTTCACTTAAGAAATGAACAAAAGTGCTGACAGACATTTCTCAAAAGAAATATAAATGGTCAACCAGTGCATAAAGAAATGCTCAATATTATTAGCCACTAGGGAAATACACAACAAAATGACAATAAAGTTTCCAACTCACTATATTTGTATGGCTATTATAAAAAATTAAAAGATAAGAAATGGTGGTGAGGATGTGGAGAAAATGAAATATTATATACTATAGGTGAGAATGAAAACTAATACAGCCATTTTAGAGAATAGCATACAAGGATCTGCAAAATTTTCAAAGAGATCTACCATTTCATTCTGCTATCCAACATCTGCATATATATATGAAGGAACTAAACTAACATGAAAGAGATACTTGCATTTCCACATCCATTGCAGCAGTATTCCAATAGCCAAGATAAGTAAACAACCTAGGTGTTCATCAGCATATAGAGAGTGTAATATAGGCTAGATACATCAATAGAGAGAAAGATCTTCCTAATTACATACATATACATCTATATCACAGTGCAATACTGTGACACACAGACAAATGGAATATTACTCAGCCATACCAAAGTCCTGACATTTCTATTTAAATGAATCTAACCAAAGATCAATATTTTAAGTGAAATACACCAGACATAAAAAGATGTATACAATATGGTTTCCCCTATATGTAAAGATTAAAAAAAAAAAAAAGTTGATCCAAACGTAGGATAATTATTAGGAGCTGATAAAGTCTGGAGGGCATGGAATAGAGGAAGGTCAGATAAAGAATATCAAAACACAGTCAGACAAACAGAAGAAGCAAGTGCTAGTGTTCCATGGCATAGGGAGGGGCTGTGGTGTATTACATACAGCATAAATGCATGAGACACCCCAGCTGGGTAGGCTCAAAACACAAGGAAAAGAGAATGAGCTGGAATGAGTTTCTCTAGTTTTCCCAGTTTGTATTTCCATTTGTGTGGAAATGTTTTCATCGTACCACATTAAAATGTGTAAGTATTACATTTTTAAACAAAATGTTAATTTACAAATAATATGAAATCAAATTCCTAACCGAAACAACAGTGGAAGCTAGAAACCACAAATTGATGGTACTATGGATGAACACTGAGGGTTTTACAACAACAAAGATTCAAGTCAATAGATCATCTAAGGTATAGCAAGAGAAATCACAAGAAGTGGACATTAAAGGCATGATTTTGTAAATGGTCATAGTAGCAATTTTACAATTTGACTTTGATGAAAATGTCTTCTTTAAATTAACATACCGAGACCAAACAATGAGTGTTTGTTCAAAACTAGTTGCTCTCACTGTACCATAGCAATGTGATCCACAGGCTTATAAACTATAAGGATAATATATTTGAAACTCTTATGGAAAAGAAAATATCTAATAATTGATGATGGGTAAAATTATAGATTATTTTGAAAAATACTAGCTTGTTCTACACAAATCTTATCAAACAAATAAATATCTAGAATATCTTAGTAGTCACAATTACCAATGCAGTGATAAAATTATCATTTCAACCTTTTAAGAGTAAGGAAAGAGCATGTTTACTCCACATTTTACCACTATCACTAACCAGCTGAAATCAGAAAATTGCCAAATTTGTCTAAGAGGCTGTGGGATGTGATATGAATATTCAAATACTGGAAAACTCCCATACGAGTTATGAAAAGTTTAATTTTTCAAGGTAATCAGAAAGGAAGGCACAATCCTATGATGAAAAATATGCCTCTGATTTTTTCTATAAACCTTTTACCATATAAATTGTTCATACTAGATGTATTTTCTAAAGATCTGATGCACATAAAATAATTCCTAAGCTGAATATAAAATATTACTCATTTCCTGATAATTATAATTTTTGCTAAGACTAGAAAGAGTTGCATTATTGTTCATTTTCAGTAAAAGTAATCATCCTCTCAAAAAATTGTCCACAGTTCATTTACTTGTATTTATATAATTTGGTAGATTAAAAACTGTTAAAATTACTTTTTTTCACTCTCATCTATTTGTGAAATCTGATTCCCCTTTCCTTTAATCTGGGGCGACCTCGGGGAATGACTTGACCAATATAACACAGCTAAAGTGACACAACTTGATTTCTGAAGTTAGGTCAAAAAATGCATAGCAGCAGGTAGGCATTCTGGTACACAAGTTACTATGCTCCTCAAGACTTCAGAGTCCCATGCTGGAGTGCAAATTCAAGTCCTGCCTTCTCTACTTCTGATGCATAATCCTGCTAATGCATCCTGGGAGGCAGCAAATGATGGCTTAAGTTCTTGTGCCCCTGCCACCCATGGAAGAGATCATTGTTTTAAGCCACTAATAATTGTGGTGGGTTGTTGCATAGAAATAACAAGCTGGGGGCTGGCGCCACCGCTCAATAGGCTAATCCTCCACCTTGCGGCACCGGCACACCAGGTTCTAGTCCCGGTCGGGGCGCCAGATTCTGTCCTGGTTGCCCCTCTTCCAGGCCAGCTCTCTGCTGTGGCCCGGGAAGGCAGTGGAGGATGGCCCAAGTCCTTGGGCCCTGCACCCCATGGGAGACCAGGAGAAGTACCTGGTTCCTGCCTTTGGATCAGCGCAGTACACCGGCCGCAGTGCACCGGCCACGGCAGCCATTGGAGGGTGAACCAATAGCAAAGGAAGACCTTTCTCTCTGTCTCTCTCTCTCACTGTCCACTCTGCCTGTCAAAAAAAAAAAAGAAATAACAAGCTGGAACATGTATTAGACATTTTGACCCTTTAATGTGTATTTAATATGAGAAATAAAGACACTAAATATCCCTAAAAATCAATAGCATTAGCACAAGCCATGTAAGACTCTATTATCAGTGCTCATTTCGGTAAACAAATTATTTTATTCACATTTAAGAAACAGAGCATACTTTAAAAATTCCATAGAAGTAGAATTAAAAGATAATCTTATTGTTTGCAAAAAATTTTGTAATCAATGGACACTTTTTTCCATTAAATTCTCCACATGTTTTTGAATTCTTCACATTATGTAAGGATCTCACAAACTTTTTTTGCACCAAAATATACTTATCATTTAGTTCAATTTTCCACAAAGTTTTTGAAGTATTCTTGAACTGGCAAATGTCTTAAAATTCAATTCATGGAAATATTAATGAGCATATTGGTAATTATTTTGTGTCAAGAAGGCAGGAGACTATAGTAAGTCAAATGGTGCATCTATAAAAATGTATACTTCATTTGAACTATGACATTTAACTATATCATCAATTTTCCATTAGATGACATCAACTCTCTATGTAACCTTAAGTTGTATTTTAAAACTGTAACACAAGTTTATATATTTTATTCTCTTCATACTTCAACTGTATACATTCCATTATTATATTGTTATTATTGTGTATATTGTATATATTCCATTATTAAACAAAACCCATATAAAAACAATGCATGTCCTACAAAAGCAATCTTACAGAATATATTTGCAAGAACATAGCGACCTCATGAAATTTTGAATTATTAAGTTATTTGATATTATTTTTGTAATGATATTGCTGATTATAAATATATATGGATAAATATATAAAATATATGCATGCAATGCTTAGGTAATATAAAGTATAGGCAAACACAAGTGATAATTGCATTATATTGGCTGGTATCTCTATATTTGTGCAAAGGAAGTCATGACAGTGAACATCTTTATCTTTTTTATTACTTAAATACAGTATTTCCTAAAATTTTCCACATTTTATAATCTGCAGAATTTACAGTTTAGATAAATATATTTTATCAACCATTTTTACTCATATTTTTATAAAAAATGGATGTTTGATTTTTTGAATAGCTTTATCATTTCTGGAATTGCAAATGGGATTTTTCTCTTTTGATGTCTTAATGTGGTGAATTATATTAACAGCTTCATTGATACTGAACCATTTTAACTTGTCTTCAAAAAAATCCACTTAGATTGTGTTACTATGTGGCTACTATTGGTTAGAGGATGTTTTATTTAACATTAGAAATAGAGATGCAAATTCGGTTTGTGAAACATCTATAATTTTCATCTTCTTTGCTCTCTTAATTACATTTTGTTATCAGTTTTGTTCTCTCTTGATAAAACAAAATCGAAAAACTGTTTTTTCTTAGCCTGCAACAGTGTAAGTCATATAAGATTGACTGCTTCTTTAAAAATATGGTAGACTTTGACTCAAAGAACTGTAGACTCTGCATCTACTTTTTCTAGTTGGTAGCAGTTTGGTCATTTTTTTTTCCTCCCTAGTAATTCGTCTGCTTAGATTTTCTTCTCATCTGGGGTATGTTTTGTTAGTTTGAAGCTTTTTAATAAAGAATATAATAAAGCATTTCTTGATACAAACATGATTGTTTCAACTTCATCTGATCCAATTAGTCCTTTGTCTTTCTCTGAACACTTTATTCTTCTCCTAATTCAGTAATTAATTTCCATCTTATAATTTTATTACTAGTATAAACTTATTGTTTTTGATTTTTAATGTTTATTTATATTTTATGTATTAGTATAAATGCTTATGGCTATGAATTTCCCTCTCTGAGTACTACTTTAACTAGCATGCACACTCTGACCCATAATTTTTTCATGGTCATTATTTTTAGATGTTTTATAATTATTTTTATTCACTCTCTGATTCAAGGATTTTGCATAATAGGTTCAGTTTGTAAAAGTAACTTCTAGATAGTAATGGTTTCTGTTGTTATTTTTCTCACATTGTTTTACATTTCTACATTTAATACATTGTGATCAATAATGAAGATACACATAAATAATCTCTCTATTTTTGAATTAATGTTCATGAACTAATACATACATCAGCAAGCTTTTCCTATAGACAGAAAGTAAATATTGACCTTTGACCCATAAAATTTTAATCTCAACTACTCAGCTTTGCCATTGAAACATAAAGCCTGCAATAGACTAGAAATAAACAATGATCATATTTGGGTTCAGTAAAACTTCATTTACAAACCATGCAGCAGGCATCCCTTTGTTCAGGGCTGTCGTGTATGAGTCTATCCTAACATATACACTAACACACATTCATTTAAAAGTTCAATAATCTAGAACTAAATTAACTTTAGTCTACACTCCTACACTGCTCTGTCCATTGTAACCACGGTGTGTTATTTCACATCATTTTATTTCCCACAGTTTTTACTTTCTGAATTCGGACACTTGTAATTTTGACATGCCCTCTATCTTCTTTTTTTTTTTTTTTTTTTTTTTTTTGACAGGCAGAGTGGACAGTGAGAGAGAGACAGAGAGAAAGGTCTTCCTTTGCCGTTGGTTCACCCTCCAATGGCTGCCGCGGCCGGCGCGCTGCGGCCGGCGCACCGCGCTGATCCGATGGCAGGAGCCAGCAGCCAGGTGCTTTTCCTGGTCTCCCATGGGGTGCAGGGCCCAAGCACCTGGGCCATCCTCCACTGCACTCCCTGGCCATAGCAGAGGGCTGGCCTGGAAGAGGGGCAACCGGGACAGAATCCGGCGCCCCGACCGGGACTAGAACCCGGTGTGCCGGCGCCGCAAGGCGGAGGATTAGCCTAGTGAGCCGCGGCGCCGGCTACATGCCCTCTATCTTCATATTCATGTATCATGTATCATTTGTCATAACGGGCCCTTTCTTAACCTTTGAAATGCATAGCTTTGAATAGGAGCACTGGTACTGATTTCCTAAGAAATCAATGAAACTCTGAGTTACCTATGTTAGAAATTTAAAGAGTTTGGTTAGGATTATTGATTATCTTTTAATTTTTGTCAAAAACACATTTTCATAATTTAACTTATCATTCTAAGTTACTTTAAGAGAACATTAAGAGAAACATAAAGGGAACTTGGAGATTTGAAGATTATTCTTCATTGTTTCCACTCACATATCTAAAATTAGAGCAAGAAATTATCTTTTCAGCCGTTTTTCTTCTGCAAAACTGGCCTTACCTTAATTCAGTAGACACCACCTCTAGCCATTAGGTACTTAAGCTAAAATACCAGGGGTCCTCCAATGTGTCTTCCTTGGTTTTCCTATTACCCTAAGGCCTATTTTATTTCTATCTCTACTGTCACATCTTTCCATGTTCACAATCATCTCTTACACAAACTGCTTAATGCTGCAACACCTTTCCATGCTTCTATTCTTTTATGCAGCCTAATTTCTATATTTGTGCTTCCCAGAAGAGGCACTAGCAACAGGCAGCAATGAAACACCTTAAACATAACTTATCTGAATTAAATCACATAGGATTTTGAATATTTGCATAAAAAATTAATACCTTTACATTGATTACACACAGAAGGCATTTCTTAGGATATCTTCTTTTGTTTCAAAGTTTCTTTTTTGTTTTTGTTTTTTTTGACATAGTTAGACAGTGAGAGACAGAAAGAAATGTCTTCCTTCCGTTGGTTCACCCCCAAAATGGCCTCTAGGGCCAGTGCGCTGTGCAGATCCGAAACCAGGAGCCAGGTGCTTCTTCCTGGTCTCCCATGCGGGTTCAGGAGCCCAAGTTCTTGGGCCATCCTCCAAGCCTTCCTGGGCCACAGCAGAGAGCTGGACTGGAAGAGGAGCAATGGGGACTAGAACCCAGTGCCTATATGGGATGCTGGCATCGCAGGTGGAGGAATAAACAAGTGAGCCACTGAGCTGGCCCCAGGATAAATTCTATATATTCTATAAAATAAAATATATCACCAAAAAAATAAAAAAACACAGGTAAAATAATTTAACAGAGCTACTTAAAAATCTTACATTATATACAAGGCTCACATATGTACACCACAATATATTTCTATTGGGCAACACTGTGCCACATAGTAAGAAAAGTAACTGTTGAAAAAGTGAGGATCAGATCATGACTTAGAGTGAAATTTTCAATTTTTTTTCTTGAAAACTGACTCAAATTTCTGAAAATGACATCTAAGATCTATCATCATTTGATTTCTGCTTTTTTTTGCTATTGTTTTTTTTAACTGTTATTTAATGAATATAAATTTCTAAAGTACAGCTTATGGATTACAATGGCTTCCTCCCCAATTACTTCCCTCCCACCTGCAACCCTCCCATCTCCCACTCCCTAACCCTTCCATTCACATCAAGATTCATTTTCAATTCTCTTTACATACAGAAGATCAGTTTAGAATATATTAAGTAAAGATTTCAACAGTTTGCACCCACACAGAAACACAAAGTGAAAAATACTGTTTGAGTACTAGTTATAGCATTAAATCACAATGTACAGCACATTAAGGACAGAGATCCTACATGAGGAGTAAGTGCACAGTGACTCCTATTGTTGACTTAACAAATTGACACTCTTGTTTATGGTGTCAGTAATCACCCTAGGCTCTAGTCATGAGTTGCCAAGGCTATGGAAGCCTTTTGAGTTCGCTGACTTCGATCTTATTCCGACAGGGTCATAGTCAAAGTGGAAGTTCTCTCCTCCCTTCAGAGAAAGGTACCCCCTTCTTTGAGGACCCGTTCTTTCCACTAGGATCTCACTCGTAGAGATCTTTCATTCTTTCATTTAGGTTTTTTTGTTTGTTTGTTTTTTTTTTTTTTTTTTTTTTTTTTCCAGAGTGTTTTGGCTTTCTATGCCTGTAATACTCTCATGGGCTTTTCAGCCAGATCCAAATGCCTTAAGGGCTGATTCTGAGGCCAGAGTGCTGTTTAGGACATCTGCCATTCTATGGGTCTGCTGTGTATCTCACTTCCCATGTTGGATCGTTCTCTCCCTTTTTTATTCTATCAGCTAGTATTTGCAGACACTATTCTTGTTTCTGTGATCCCGTTGGTTCTTAGTCCTATCATTATGATCAATTGTGAACAGAAATTGATCACTGGGACTAGTGAGATGGCATTGGTACATGCCACCTTGATGGGATTGAATTGGAATCCCCTGGTATGTTTCTAACTCTACCATTTGAGGTAAGTCAGCTTGGGCATGTCCCGAATTGCACATCTCTTCCCTCTCTTATTCCCACTCTTACATTTAACAGTTATCACTTTTCAGTTAAGTTTCAACACTTGAGAATAACTGTGTATTGATTACAGTATTCAACCAAAAGTATTAAGCAGAACAAACAAAAAAAAAATACTAAGAGGGATAACGTATTAAGTTGTTCATCAACAGTCAGGGTGAGGGCTGATCAAGTCACCGTTTCTCATAGTGTTCATTTCACTTTAACAGGTTTCCTTTTTGGTGCTCAGTTAGTTGTCACTGATTAGGCAGAACATATGGTATTTGTCCCTTTGGGATTGGCTTATTTCACTCAGCATAATGCTTTCCAGATTCCTAACAGGGATCACTTTTCAGTTAAAATTTAAACACCTAAGAATAATTGTGTGTTAATTACAGAGTTCAACCAATAGTACTAGAACAAAAAAAATACTAAAATGGATAAAATATTACATTGTATATCAACAGTCAGGACAAGGGCTGATCAAGTCACTGTTTCTCATAGTGTCAATTTCACTTCAACAAGTTTCCTTTTTGGTGCTTGGTTAGTTGTCACTGATCAGGGAGAACATATGATATTTGTCCCTTTGGGACTGGCTAAATTCACTCAGCATGATGTTTTCCAAATTCTTCCATATTGTTGCAAATGACTGGGTTTCATTGTTTTTGACTGCTGTATAGTATTCTATAGAGTATATGTCCCATAATTTCTTTATCCAGTTTACTGTTGATGGGCATTTGGGTTGGTTCCAGGTCTTAGCTATTGTGATTTGAGCTGCAATAAACATTAAGGTGCAGACAGCTTTTTTGTTTGTCATTTTAATTTCCTTTGGGAAATTTCCAAGGAGTGGGATGGCTGGGTTGAATGGTAGGTTTATATTCAGGATTCTGAGGGATCTCCATACTGACTTCCATAATGGCTTAACCAGTTTGCATTCCCACTAACAGTGGGTTAGTGTCCCTTTTTCCCCACATCCTCGCCAGCATCTATTGTTGGTAGATTTCTGAATGTGAGCCATTCTAACCGGGATGAGGTGAAACCTCATTGTGGTTTTGATTTAAATTTCCCTGATGGCTAGTGATCTTGAACATTTTTTCATGTGCCTGTTGGCCATTTGGATTTCCTCTTTTGAAAAATGTCTATTGAGGTCCTTGGCCCATCTCTTAAGTGGGTTGTTTGTTTTGATCTTGTGGAGTTTCTTGATTTCCTTGTAGATTCTGGTTATCAACCCTTTATCTGTTGCACAGTTTGCAAATATTTTTTCCTATTCTGTCGGTTGCCTCTTCACTTTCCTGACTGTTTCTTTTGCAGTACAGAAACTTCTCAATTTGATGCAATCCCAAATGTTAATTTTGGTTTTGACTGCCTGTGCTTCTGGGGTATTTTCCCAGATTTCTGCTTTTTTTGTCCAGCTTCATCTTGAGCCACATGTCCTCCTAACTTACTCCTTGTAACTCTTGTCATGATACTCTTCATCCTGTATTTTTTTCTTCTTGGCAACACATAACAACATTGCCAGTAGTTTTGTACAGGTACCTTTTATTCTTACTAAAATGCACATTATGTTCAACTGACAGTTCCTTCCCTTCCTTTGAGTCTCAGTTCAGTTATTTTTTTCAAAAATGTTTTGTTTACTCAACTTAAATAACTTGTTATTCTTACAGCATCCTCACAAGTTACAGAAACCTGTAAACATTATATACAATGTAATAATCAAGTATCATTGGGATGGTTCTAGAGCATTTTCAAGCCATCAAAGTACTTTTTCCTGGAAGCTCATTAAATCAATGAATTGGAACAAAAGAGGTTAATGCTGCTGAGAACACAAGGCTCCAGTTTCAACATTCAGTCTCAACGATGATTTATTTTCAAATTCATAATGAAAAACATTAAAATAGCTAAAGGGAAAGTCTCCATATTCTCTCCTTCCTGTCAATACATCAGAAACAAACCTACAGGGGCATGATAATAGGTTTTGTCACAAACCAAGAGAAGATTCCATCTTAACTAATGGAAGAAGAGAAGAGGTTAGGACACTAGGCAAGAGTATTGTGTTAGGATTCCCCTCTCTAAGAGAAGTCAAAAGCAGAAGGAATTTTGTCTAAGTTTGTCAATTAAGATTGATTGCTAAGGTAGATGGTCCCATTTCAACCCCAGGAGAACATCCTTTGCCTAGCTAATGTCTATCATGATTCAGGCCTTCAAACTACAGTTGCTAAATCCAGTTCTTCAAAACAGGCAAGCAGTTAAACATGCTAACTGCTGCCCAAGAAGCCATCTGTGTCATGCTTTAAAAATGGTTTTCTTTGGTGGGCAGGTGGGTTGGTGATCAAACAGGACATGTTCACTATTTCTTCAGTAAGGCTAGATGACTCCAATACCAGGCTGAACAAGGCTGGAAATTTTGGCCTAACATCTGGTTATGGAAATCCTGGCTGTTGCATATTCTTGGCCCTACAGCTTCCATACCCTTGTTGCTTCTCTTCAGATCATGTGTATTCATGCTCTCCTCTGCTTGATCTCCAGGAGTCTAAGCCACCCAGCTCCAGATGGTCATGAGGCAGGGCTCCCAACCTATCCCTTCGGATGATAGGACCAGTCCTCTGGACCATGCAAGACAACCATTTCCCAGGCTATCCATGATTGCTAGGAAGACATACCCATAATAATGCCCATAAATAATAAATAAAAAATACCTATAATCAGCACTATGCCCTATGTCAGCTCTGAAGAAAACAGTGAAGATAGACCTTTGTGAATGTTATTCCCATAAGGTCATGGGTTACTTCTCTTTAGGAGGAATGTTAAGGTATCTAGGTAGACATGTGTCTACAATGTAGGAGAGGCTGAAGAAAAAAACAGGAATTTCTGTGTGAAAGACCAAGAAAGCAAGACTTGTAAGAAAACCAGCAATTACATTTCCAAAGTCTTGCCACTGTTCAATCACCTGTCTGGATGAGTCCCAAGGCTCTGCCTGAGGGTAGTCACTCAGAAAGCCCTTCAATCAGCATCAATGCAGAAAGGGTATAGGGGAAGGAGAAAGAAGGCCCACTCCAAACACTCATAAAAATTCCAGTCTGAGTGCAGACTGGGCTCTCGGATCTTTACTGAGATGTCGGCCTAGTCTGTCAGGTGTGTTGTCTTCATTATTTCTCTTCATTAAACTTTGCTAGTGTGCTTACCACTAAAGAATTTTTAAAAAATGGCATCATGGCTCAGACAAAGAGAAAAGTAAAATGAGGGAGAGAAACTCCATCCATTCTAAATGCCTTAAAGGGACCCAGCAGTTACCCATGTTTCAGAGATAATGAATACTGACGTGCATTTTGAAGACACCAGAGACGGAAGCACTGACACAACAGACTAGCAGATGATGTCTAACTATAGGATTTCTGAGATACCCCAAGCGTCTGCAAGGTATCTGTAGTACTTTTTCAGAGTCAAAAATTCGTTTGTTAAGTCATCCAAAGAAAGCCATTGAGATTTCAAAGTCTCTCAGAGAACAGAAGAAAAATCTCACCACCTCACTGGATAAGAAATCAATTCTATGGATCTAGGAACTAGGTTGAATTGACCCAGCAGTGATAGTGAGGAGGCAGCAGGGATCGATTGGGTTCAAGGTTCCCTCTTGTGCTTCTGGGAAAGCAAGTAGCCTTATTCCCCACCCCCTCCCCCTCACAGTAAGAAATAGGAGACAAGAAATTGTAAAGAATGTATGTACATTTACTGAAAATGAATGAGTCACCCAAAGAAACCCTTTAAACAAAAGTTGCAGAGATAAATGTGTCAGTTTAAAACATTTTCATTACAGCTGAAGAGGATGGAACATTTAAGTGCAGTGGTTAAATGTGCTCATTCGTAGACTTTCTATTCCAGCTCTCGAGCCAAAACTGTGCTCCATTGCCATGAACTTAGTCTTCTTCAATTTCTATGCCCACCACTTATGGTCTGGCATACAACAGCTAATAAGAGAAGAGGAAGGAAGAAGGTTAGAGTTGGAGAACAAAGGTGAAAACAGCAAGGTTTGGAGTGATGTGCTTTGAAACTGGAGGAAGCCCTCATGAGAGAAGGAATGTAAATAGTCTCTAGAGGCTGTACAAAGCAATGGAACAGATTCCCCCTAGCGGCTCAAGAAGGAACACAACTTTGCTGATACACTGAATTAACTCACAAGACTCATTCCGTGTCTCTGACTTCCAGATCTATACAACAAATACGTGTTGTTTAAGCTATTAAGTCTGCGGCAACTTTTTCTGCAGTAATGTAATGCTAATAAAGATTTTTGAGTGAATGAGTAAATTAATCATCTCTACTTTGTTGACCTTCAATAATCTAAACTATTTTAGATACTAAGAAATTATTCCCAAATGAGGCTTTTTATAACATTACATAGTTAATGGTGTACAAAACCCAGAGTTCATTTCTACTTTTAACTAGTTTAATAAAGGTAGGACATTGAATTTGTATTGCTTATGCTCAGAAAATAATACCAGAAGGAAAAATTATAGCTAATCACACTCTTTAGCATTTGTTAATATGAAGAGTATACCCCTGTTGCTAGCAAGACTGTTATATACCTAACAAATTGTTTTATAACTTTACAACAGTTGCCAATCTTTTATATTTACTGCACTCAAGCTTCTTGTATTTTACAGGGAATGCTTCACTATTCATAGTGAAGAATGTGTATTAAGCTCCCATGCTCGTTTGTAAGTATACACTGGGTTCTCTCTTGTCAAAAGAAAACCCAATATAAATCCTAAAATGGCAAAATTAAATCATGAAATTAATATTCATTTGATGTTTTAAAAATCGTTTATATAAGGAGTTCTGAAAAGAAGTCTTTGAAATTCTGTGTATTCATCGCAAAGTCTGGAGAAAAAGCATTTTCAGAGTTAACTATTAAAGAATAACTCATTCAAACAGTGCTGTTGACTAAAAGATAAATGGAAGGTGGGGATTCATTAAAGTCTAATATATGCCAATGGTAAATATGAGTTCACTTATAAACATTTGACTTTAACACACTCATAAAGGAACTCAGATGCTAAGAAGAGGAGACATAATTTTTAAAATTATTTAGAGCTTTGTGACCACGATTCTCAACACACTGACTTCATTATAAATAATTTGGATTTCACCACCTCAACTCATAGTGCCTCAATGACAAATAAATTGATTTTTACATAAATAAAAATGATGGTAAGTACTAACTGAAAACATTGTTATCTACCCCATACTTTTCAAATACTGCTTATCCTTGGGTTCTAACAGTATTCCTGGTTTCTCACTCTCTTGAGATAGTTCTATTTTAAAATTAGCAAAGCTAGAAGGAACTGAAGATGACACAGACATCATACAAAATATGCCTGGTAATTCTAACTGACAGCCTAATGGAGAGTCCAGCCCACCCTTTGGCAACTGTGGTGAGATACATATGTGAGAGCATGGTTCAGAGTCAATTTCTTTATTAAAACCCCTCAAAGGGCAAATGACCCCAAATGGAACACATATCAATTAACTTCAACTGTAAGCCTGCACTAATTGTATTAGCAGCTGCCTTTTTGGAAAATGTGGCAGGTTTTAGTCTTGAAAATAGTGCCAAAAGCAACAAAACAAGAAGAGCAGAAAGGAGAGGTAATGGGAAGGGGAGAGAGAATCAGGCCAAACCAATCCTTTATTTTTTTCTGAAATTTGATAAACCATTGCTCAATTTTGCATAAGATGTTTGTTACTCCACCATTACTACATTATTATGGTTAATTTTTTCTACTAAGTTGTATTTTTACCTAAACTTGTAATTAGGAATGGAGAGATTTTAAAAAGTGAAATTATTTTATATCTAAAGGCATTACTCTGATTATAAAAGATCAGCAGGACTTCATTATTTGATTCCACTAGACATAAGTGAATGTCCATTCACTAATGCATTAATTTATTCAACAGATATGTAAATATTTATTAAGAAAACATTCTTGCTCTACTTTAAGCTATACCATCATGCGATCACTGAAAATGATTCCCAAAACAAATATGTTTAAGACTATATGTACTGGCCTTGTAACTTTTGTCATCTTGCTGCCTCCCTTGGACCATGTGTTTTTTGTGCCCTTGTTTGTTTTGTCTCTAACAGAATAAAAGCTGTCAAACTCCAAATGGTCATCAGACAAGGCTTCTAGCCCATTCCATTGGACAACCTGAGCAGCCCTCTGGACTGAGCAGGACAGTGTTTCCAAGGCCACTGTCACGCACAATAGGACAGATAGCAAGAGGAAATACCCCTATTCATCTCAATGCCCATATGTCAGTTTTGAAGTAGCTACAGAAGACGGAACTCCATCCATTTATCCCAAAAAGAATTATGGGTATTCCTCTTGAGGGAGGTATGTTAGGTAGGAAATCAGAAATGAGCTTATGTGTGTGACAAAGGCCTAAGGCATTGACATCCAGGTCCAGCATCTACATCTCAAAGTCATCCCAATAATCTTCCAGGTACAGCCCAGTATCTGCACTTCAAACATCCTGCCCCTTCTACCCAATAACCATCCTTCCCCTAACCAGGGCAACACCAGCCAGGCTTCCCCCAATCTGATAACTTCAGGGGGGAAACTGGGAAAGGAATTTTTTTGAATTTACATCCAAAAAGTCCTTTGTTCCAGGAGGAGAAGAAGTGGGAAGGCAAGACCCAGCCTCTTAAAATCCCCAGCTTCAACTGGACTGCACTCAGCCCTCCGCCTCTCTGCTGAGCCGCCCACCTGGCCTGTTCAGGTGTATTTCTCTCCACTCAACCATGTAACCTTGCTCTCCCCCAGTCTGAGCGACAGGGCGCTCTCTCTCAGGTTCTGTCTGGAGAGGTGCCAATCCATTCTTACAGATGTCCCTATCCAAATAAACCTTGCTGTTTTGCTTTCCACTTAAAAAAAAAAAAAAAGACTATATGTACTAACATTTTCTTTTCCATATCCATCATAATACATTTAAAAATTATTCCCAGCGTCAGCGCTGTGGCGCAGTGAGTTAACGCCCTGACCTAAAGTGCCAACATCCTATATGGGCGCCGCTTCAAGACCCGGCTGCTCCGCTTCTGATCCAGCTCTCTGCTATGGCCTGAGAAAGCAGTAGAAGATGGTCCTTGGGTCCATGCACCACGTGGGAGACCCGGAAGAAGATCCTGGCTCTTGGCTTCGGATCAGCGCAGCTCTGGCCATTGCGGCCATCTGGGGAGTGAACCATCAGATGGAAGACCTCTCTCTGCCTCTCCTCTCTTTGTGCAACTCTGACTTTCAAATAAATAAATAAATCATAAAAAAAGAATTATTCCCAGCTCTAGCATTAGAAAAAAATGATTTTTAAAGGCAACATTGAAATTATAAGTATTTAGTGCAGATTATTCAATTATGAGACTAGTCAAATGCATTGTTTAACTTATATTTTTTAAATAAATTCTAATAAAATGCTATAAATTTTTTGCTTTTATAAATTAAAATCTGATAGAAAATAACAGCATAGCAATATTAGTGCATATGTAAAAATGAAACTTATTTTAAATCCCCACATAAAACACTAACTGTGCATAATACTACCCGTTAATGCTGATAACACACATACATATATACTTGAATATTCTGAGTACACGTACATACACAGACAATAGGTCATCAACTGTGGACACTACACATCCTTCCATTTCCATTTTTCCATGAACCTTTGGAGATATCCTTAAAGGAATTTTCTGAAATTTCAAGATGTCAAAAAATATAGGGGAAAAAACATAATTAAAAGATAAAAACAAAAACATAAATCTTACTTTTCAACATGAGTTCAATACACCTAATGATTTCTTGTTTTTTTTGTTGTTGTTGTTGTTGTTGTTGTTTTTTATCTGAAAGTTGGAATTACACAGAGAGAGAAGGAGAGGCAGAGGCAGAAGAAGAGAAAGAGAGAGAGAGCAAGATCTTCCATCCAACGGTTCACTCACCAATTGGCTGCAACCAGCAGAGCTGCTCCAATCCTAAGCCAGGAGCCAGGAGCTTACTCGGGTCTCCCGTGTGAGTGCAGGAGCCTAAGCACTTGGGCCATCTTCTACTGCTTTCCCAGGGCATAGCAGAGAGCTGGATTGAAAGTGGAGCAGCCGGGTCTTGAACCGGTGCCCATATGGGATGTGGGCACTGCAAGCCAGGGTGTTAACCTGCTGCGCCACAGTGCCAGCCCCACACCTGATGATTTCACACATATGGTCATGAGTTGCTTAATGATGGGGATACATTCGAAGTAATGCATCACTTAGCAAATTCATTGTACAGAGTGTACTCATAGAAATCTAGATGGTATAGGTCAAATCTAGATGGTATAGCTCAAAGTGGCATCTGATATGATCAAGAGAAGTAGTATACACAAGATGTATTGGGATCCTGTTGGCATAACATGGCGTGTTATATTACAGTAGATATATTAACTAGAAAGGGATACACTTTAACATAATGATAAAAAGTACAGCACAATAACATCAATATCAATGCTTATGTTCTGTATGTATTGTATATGCTATATTTTTAAACTATTGGTAGCATGAGAGGTTGTTTCCTCCAGAATGACCATAAATTCAGGCATAATACATGGCACTATGCTGTTACAATGTCACTTAATGATAGGAATTTTTTCAGTTCCACTATAATTTTATGTGACCACCAATTATACATATGTATATTTATAAAACAATTAACTCAATATGGCATAAAGTATAATGGTAACTGCTAACTAATTTTCAATTTCTTCTTTTTTTCTTTGTTTTTTTTTTCTACCTTAATATGGTATATTAACTCTATGGTTACCTGATTATTGTACCCTTGATTTGATAGCAGAATAGGAAATTCAAGGAAATTCAGATTTAAAATATAACTGGAAAATAATGTGGCAACTTATTAGCTAAGTATGATAAACTCACTTATTTAAAAGTCTCATTTCTCAGTGCTATCAGGGACTTAACTGTAAGATGTCACTTTCCTTTGTTCATTTACCTAAGTTCAGAAAATTCACTGGAGGGGCCAGTGTGTGGCACATCAGGCCAAGCTGCTGCTTGCAGTGCCAGCATCCCAAACCGGAGAACCAGCTCCAGTCCAGGCTATGTGCCTGTGAAAGCCGCAGAAGATGATGGATCGAGTACATGGGCCCTCAGCACACAGGAGGGAGACCCAGATGGAATTTAGAGCTCCTGGCATCAGCATGAATCAGGCCTTGCCATGGCAGCCATTCAGGGAGTGATTCAATAGATGCAAATTCTCTCACTCTCTCCTCTCTCTTCTTTCCTCTCCCTGTCACTCTGCCTTTCAGATAAATAAGTCTTTTTTAAAACAGAAAATTCTATGGAAAAGTGCAGCATTTTGCAGACTGGTTAGCAATGAGGAGACAGGCTGAGGAGAGATGGAGGGAGGGAGAAACAGAGTATCATTATCCTCTTAGAATTATACCTACAAATCTCACTGGAATTGTTAAAAACTAAATAAAAATTAAAATAAATAAAAAATAAATTGACTTAAAAAATAAAAAAACAAAGCAATTTCTCATCTAATAGTCTTTCCTGAATTCTTGGCCTGTCAAAAACTCCCAGGATACTGTTGGGCATTATTTTGATAGCTTGCTTCACTTTGAAATATTTCAGGAACCATTCTCTTCTCATCTCAATATTTTCTTCTATTATTAGCTTATCCACACACAGAAATGGGCTATAGGGATCCCCCCTCCTTTATTTCAGCTGCCTTGCAGGGCTCTTCATTCTTCTTAAGTTGTTGCATGGCACATCATGATGAAACATACATGTCTGTATTTAATGTTTTTCTTTTTTCCTCTCAATTTTAACTATGCAAGCAAAAATTCTCACTTCAGCTACCCAGGTATACTGGGATATACTGTTTCTGGGTATACTAACAGAGGAAAATGTATTATTTTATTCACTACCCTTAAAACAATGAAAAATCAGCATCAGTGGCTCTCCTTTATCTTCCTCTACTAAGTTTTATTCAGTTTAGATTTCAAGTTCCTTATGGTATTTATAAAATGAAAATAAAAGTATTTCAATTTTTCCCTACATTTCTGGGTTAACTTAATTACTAAGCAGCAACCTTTACAATTGCTGCTTTATGGTAGAATGGTCACTGCAGGAAATGTCAACAACAAGCAATCTTCTACGATCAGCTCATTTCCAAAAGGCTGATTCAGAGCCCAGGCCTTGTGCATCTCAACATCTTTGCGTTTATCAAAACCTGTATCCTTACTTTGTCTCCATCCTGAGCAACTTCTTCACCCCAGCAGGATGAGACTTTTTTCTTTTACCTATTTTCATCAGTGCTGTACCAATCACTGATCTTCCAGGCTGGCAGCAGACCTCTCAGGCATCTGCATCTCCAATGCCCAGGTGCCCTGTACCTAGAGATTGCCTTCTTATCTCAAATTCTCCCCAGGCCCAACAGCGCTTACAGTAAAGCATCTGCAGTGAGAAACTGTGGTGGGCAAAGCGCAGGGCTCCTGTTAATTGCCAGGGGCATTATGGAAGGCCATAACTTTAAATTTTTATTAAGCCTAGTGGCTAATTACAAGCAATCAAAATGATGAATATTTTTAAATCTCTGAGAAACATGCCACATAGAGAACTAAAACCTACAATCTTTAAAATTAAAACATATTACTAAAATCTTAAAGCACTATCACACGTAAGAGCTATGTGAAATCAGTTTATTTCATTTTAATGAAGATTAAATATTTATTTTCTCCAGTATTTTTCCTACTCCTATAGGAATTACAAAAGTAGTATAAAACAAAATTCTTATAATAAAGACATTCATATTCTACCCAGGGACATTTGACTCACACATAGCAATAATTATATTAATATACAAGGCAATCCACTGTCCTAACACCTAATTAAGTAAGGTACAATTCTTCAGAATTAGAGAACTTACTAAAAATTAGCACTATGGCTTCTAGGAACTAGCCATTACCATACGGATGGTGTTGTCCTGGTCCTTCATTTTATAAAGAAAGGTAGACAAAAAATATTCAGTGACTTGCCCAATGACACAGACCAATTGTCTTAAACTAGGTCTAAGGAGGATACCGTAACTACTAAATGAAAGCTCTTTCTGCTATTGCATGTAACCTTAATCAAGTTAAATTATTTTTATTACTCTACATTAGAACCAATCCAAATAATTACCACTGATAGTCATCTTGTGTAAACATCAAGTCTTAGTAATAGCACTGATGAAATGTCATAGAAGAAATCATATGTAATGCTAATTTTCCAGGGATGTTTAAGCTGAGCAGGCCTATAGCAGATGAGATTGTTTGCCCAGTTGTCTCTAGAAGGCTCAGAGAAACAGTAAGTGTCAGTAACAGCACTGATTAAACAGTCTAGAAAAAAAATCACATGTAATCACATTTGTTTTCCTGGGATTTATAAAGTGAATATGTTGGTAGTGAGTAGACTCCACTTACTTCATTGTCCCTAGAAAGCTCCCCAAATCAGCAAACATATGCTTAGGAAAGTAACTGCAGGCAGCCAATGTGACTACAATGCTTTCCTGTTCTTGAGCTCAAACCCTTGGTTGTTGTGTTGTAGCCAAAGCTCTTGCCATCAAAGCTTGCAGCTGCAGAGACCATGCACTTTACTATTTTGTTATTGAAAAACTAAATTATGCTTTATTGTCCTGGTATTATACTTACAAAAAGCTACATAAATTAAATAGGAAGGTGAATTAAATTTTCTTTGTATATAACAAAATAAAAAAAGCACACTTCCACTGGACTAGTGACAAATGGCAAATTAAGATGATGCTAACAGCAGAGTGATTTTAAACTTCATTTTCTCTTTTAATGATAACTGTCCCTAAAACAAGTTGGCTATTAACATGTTATTTCTTTATAATTCAGGAATTGGCATATTTTACTAACATATAATATATCCTAAGATTTAGTGCAAACGATAAGTTGCTACACTAATTTGTATATAGAGATGATGTGTATAGATAAAAAGTGAGGTTACTGATTCAGCCAATTGTGATCAAAGAGCTTTGGCTCCAATGTTTTCTCTTTGAACTAGAAACTTGATTGACATTAGTACTGGAAAATCTAACATAATACAGTCTTTCTCTCCCTCATTTTGAAAGAGAATTCCAAACTACTGGGGATATAAACCATCCAGGATATAAAAAAAAATCTGAAAATCAAGAACAACTTTAGGGCAAGAATTCCATGAATCAAGTTTAGGGGGTTCATGTTTTGGTACAATGGTTGCAGTGGCAGACAGAATAATATGCTCTCCATCAAATATGACCATTTCTTAATCTCCAGATCAATGGATATGCATTATACAGGGTGCAGGAGAATTAAGATTGCAGATGTAATTCATGTTGCTAATCAGATGATCTTGCAATAAAATGATGATCCTAGATAATGAATAAAATGCAAGCATATGGATCATCTCTCTATTAGTTTCCTACTGGAGCTGTAACTCATCAGTATGCACCTGTTCACTTAAAACAACACAAATTTATTCACGTATTTCAGGATTCTCCTCAAAAACAGAACCTCTACAATATGCATGTGTGTGCATTTGTGTGTGTTGATTTGTTGTATGCATACCTTTCTCTGTGTTTATAAAGGTAAAGAGAGAAAGAGGGAAAGAGAGACAGAGAGGTACAGAGAGAGAAAAAGATTGAGATTTTCAAGAATTGGTTCACACAACATTATGGAATTTGGCAAGTTCAAAATGTGCAGGGCAGGCACACAGACTGGAGAACATGGAGGGGATTTGTTGCTGCCCAAATCTGAAGGAAGCTGTCAGAATGCCCCTCCCCTCTCCCCAGAAAAGATGCATCTTTTTCTTTAGCCCTTCAGCAGTTAGGATGAGCCTCCTCTACTTTATGGAGGATACTATGTTTTAGGCTACTGATTTAAACATTAACCTCATCTAAAACATTATAAGTACATCTAGATAGGCATGTGACCAAATATCTGAGTACCCTAGCCTAGTCAACCTGATGCATAAAATTCCCCATCAAATTATCTTCCATTTCCAGAAACCATAATCCTAAATCACTTCCACAAAATGGCAGAAGGGTGGCATTCCTCCTGGAGCCCTATGGGAGAACCTGCTTCTTTACTTTTTCTGGTTACCAAATGCTGTGCATATTTCTTGTCTTATGGACCCCTTCTATGTTCAAAGGGAATAGGAGTTGATTGACCTTCTTGTGCTGCATTGATTTGACACCATAATCAGTGTCACATCAGCTTCTTGCTCCTGCTTTTAGATCACTGAGTTTAGGGAAATAATCCCAGACAATCTTGCTCTTTTAAGATCAGCATTTTAGCAGCCTTAGTTCAATCTGCAATCTTCCACTACTTTTGCCAAGTCAAGTCACATACTCACAAACCCCACGAATCAGGATACTGATGTGTTTGAGGGTCAATTTTCCTACCAACTACACTCTAGAGGCTCCATAATACAATAGCCCTGCCAGGTATCTAATACTCATAACAAAAAATAATCAGTCTGTGCTGTGCCAGCCACTGTGTTTGTGGTCATTGATATCAGCAACCCTAAGAAACTCACACAGTTGTCATCCCAAAGGAAAAAACATTTTAGACAACAGGATTTTTATGTAAATATAAGCCTCCGCAGGAATTTTCAGAGAGCCAGAGAATTCAGACATTTCATGTATTTTAAGGATAATACTTCCACTGAGTTTGTAAAGTCAAGTAATAAGATATAGAAACAAAAAAAAAATTTAGTGCATAAAAGGAGAAAGAATTGACAATGGCCCATGGGGTAGCTATTACCAGATGCCAACTTCCAAAATTGTATTCCTTAGAGTATTTGTTTTATATGAGATATCAATAGATTTTCAGGCCAAAACAAAAAAGCTCTACAGAATCAAATATTTCTAAAAAATTTAAGTGTCTTTACCCAGGGCTTTATTTGGTTTCTATACATTGGAAATATTCCAGTGACTAGGCAGTGTCTCAAAAATTCTTTGAAAAGTGGTTTAATTTGATCCCCTAACACATACTTCTGTTAAATACAGTTTGGGAAATACTGCAACAGGCTTGGTATACTGGGTAAACTTTTCAGAATAGCATTAAAATAATAAATATCTGTGCAACTGAATTTATAGACTTAATGAGAACTGAATGTACCTCCCCTACCTAATCAGCAAAGACTGAAAAGAAGGCCACTAATTCAACTAAACATGCAGACTGAACATTTCCCACAGGCATGGCATCCTTGGGTTTTACAGTGAAATAAAACAGTCCATGAAGTAGTTTTAGACACATGTCCCAGATATAAACCAAAGAACCCTTTAGTTTTAGATCATTCTGATGACATCCACAAATATCAGCAAAAAACTAGCATGCTTTCTTTATTTCAGTGCACTCTTCCTGGTTGAGTACCCTTTAAAGAGCTATTAGCACTGAGTTGGCCATGCCTCTTAAGTCCATTCGCTTACAACCCTGCATTTCCACTGCAATTACAAAGTAAAGAAGAAGGAACTTAAAACATCCTGGGAGGAGCGGCCATTGTGCTGCAGTGCACTAAAATGTGGCTTGGGGGGCTGGCATCCCACTCCAAATCAAGCTTCCTGACAGTGTATCCTGGAAATCTCAGGTGGAAAAAGATGATGGCTCAATTACTTGACTCCCTGCCACTCATGTGGAAGACCCTAATAGACTGCCAGGCTTGCGTAGACATCCAGTGAGGGAACCAGTGGATGGAACAACTCTCATCTCTCTGCCCACAGCCATTTGCTCTCGTTCTTTCTGTGTGTGTTTGCATGTGTGTGTGTGATTCTAGCTTTCAAGGGTATAAAAATATATTAACATCAAGAAGCATCATAGGAAAAACAGCATGATTGAGTAAACAGGGTCAAACTTAGAAGGTACGCTGATTTTTGTCGATAGGATGACCCACAGTCCACTAAGTGCATGTAAATAATCACATGAACAGATGTACGTGATTCATGCCACAGATGCTAACTGAAAGAAATGGAAACAATAGAATCAAAGTTACATGGGGTTCTAGGTTTTGGTGGAAAACAAAGAAAAAAGCCTTCTTCCGTGAGGGAACATGAACACTTCCATGTGAAGAAGAGAGGAATACATTTGGGATTCAGCTAATTATGCAAGAAAGCACTGTCTAAAAATTAGCCAAGCTTTCTTCCACATTTTCAGTGGACACTGCATCATTTAAAAATATTTTACTAATATAAAGAGAATATATTCCTTGTATTTTATGGATGCAATTCAAAGAAGATAACCATACTTACCTCCCAACTTCCCTCTCTCAACCCCCCCATTCATTTTTTTCTTTAATTTTTGCAATAACATACTTTCAATTTACTTTATAATCTCAGGCTTAATGCATCATTAACTATAGTGTTTCTTACAATATCATATCATTATTAATGTGTGTGTGAGGGGACAGGAAGTTGGAGAGACACAAGGTAGCAAAGATACAAGGGCCAAAACCCACAGAGGAGAAAGTCCCATAGAAGAAATCACATATTCAGCAAAACTTCTCCTTGGAAGGCATTGCTAGTTTTGAAGGAGCAGCTAAAATGCTCAAGTGCTCAGAGAGAGCACAAGCAGTGGCTGGCTGGTTGAGAAGCTGAACAGAGCTGGTGGCAGGGAGTCAGAAACTGATCCTGAGGCCTCTTTTTCAATCCTTTCATTTGTTACCATTCGTTTTTAGCAACAGGAGGTGTTATAAAAGGATTCATGCCCATAAAAAGTCAAGATTAAGTAGTGATCAATGACAGATGAAGTTCAGCACAAGAGTAAAGGCAGCCTTAAAACCTAGATGAATGCCAGCAAACACTCCCCAGCTGGAGTGGTACATTTAGAAAACTACCCCCAAAATGAAGGCCATCTGGAAGTAGATTGAGCTGTACAAACTATGCAGCCTAGATTCGAGGAAGTGCATTTTGTGATTGGGTTTAAGTGATCTTTCCCTATTGAAAGGCCTATCAGAAACAGAAGTCATCATTTCCAAGGGAAACCCTCAAATCTTCCCCTTCTTACATAAAATGCCCAACATCCACCCAAAAATACCAATATAAAAGGAGTGAAGACCACATGACTGAAAGCCAAGAGAAAAATAAAAACAGACCTACAAAATATTAAAGTTATCAGACATGTATTTCAAAGAACTATGATTAATTAACTTAAACTCGTACCTCTTGAGGAAATTAACACCTTATCTAACAATACATGGGTTTGTTGACTTTAATAATTAAAATTAAAACCCAAATAGCTGTTTTTCTTACCAATACCAGATTTAGATACAGCTGAAGTAAGAACAAATGGAGATTGGTCTGAACTAAGACACAAATAGAGACTTATGGAGGCTAGGTTACATAGGAAATATGTACTTTCAATTATGCCATGAGTATAAAGGATTGTTGCAAATGATCCTTAAAATATCAATTAATGAATTAATTGAAAAAACAAAGCAAAAATTAGCCAGTAGATGTATTAACAACACTGCAAATGTTACAGAAAACAAGAAGAGTAAGCACTAACTCAACTAAAGTAAATAAGAGCACAACTACTTAATTCTAGTCAAAGAAGCACACACTCATATAACTGGAGTGTCAGAAAGATGGGACAGGAAACATGGATTAGAAGACATATTTCTAGGGTTGGCATTGTGTTGCAACAGGTTAAGTCACTGCCTAGGATGCCGGCATCCCATATCAGAGCTCTGGTTTAAGTCTTGGCTGCTCCACTAAGGAACCACATTCCTGCTAATGCTCCATGGAAGGTAGAGGAAGATGGTCCAAGAAGCAGGCCTCTGTAACCCGTTTGGAAGACCTGGATAGAGTTTCAGGCTCCTGGCTCCTTCCAAGCCCAGCTCCCATCAGCCATTGCAGCCATTTCGTGAACTAGTAGGTAGAAGATTCCCACTGTTTCACATAAATAAATATTTTGCTAAAAAAGACATCTAAGAAAAACTTTGTCATTTGTTTTTTAAGAGGTAGAGAGAAAGATTGGGTCAGACAGCAGAGAGACAGATATTGTGCTCTTTTTCACTCCCAAAATGTCTGCAACAGCAAGAGATGGGCTGAGTTCAGGGTCAAGTTTGAACTCAATGTAAGTCTCTGATGGGGGCATCAGTAACTCAATAACTTGGGCTATACCTGCTCCTTTCCAGGGTATACACTGCGGGGGAAGCTGGAGTCAGGAGCCAGAGCCAAGTAATGAACCTAGCCACTCCAGTGTGGTCTGAGGGTATCTCAAACACTAGGCTAAATCCCCACTACAGAAACATTAAATGATGATGGACAATAATTCTCAAAACCTTTTAAAGACAAGATATACAAAAGGCTCAGCAAACCCAGCAAAGATAAAACACATCAGAATAAAAGTATAATATCAAAAATAAAGAGAAAACTTTATGTACAGCTAAAGATAAATGATGCATTACATATTAAAGAATAAAAGGAGCCAGCTAGGCTCACTAGGCTAATCCTCCACCTGCGGCACCAGCACACCAGGTTCTAGTCCCGGTCCGGGCGCCAGATTCTGTCCCGGTTGCCCCTCTTCCAGGCCAGCTCTCTGATATGGCCCAGAAGTGCAGTGGAGGATGGCCCAAGTGCTTGGGCCCTGCCCCTGCATGGGAGACCAGGAGAAGCACCTGGCTCCTGGCTTTGGATCAGCACAGTGCGCAGGCTGCAGCGCGCCAGCCGCAGCGGCCATTGGAGGGTGAACCAACTGCAAAAAAGACCTTTCTCTCTGTTTTTCTCTCACTATCCACTCTGCCTGTCAAAAAAAGAATAGGAGTCAAAGGGAGCACATAAACAAGTCTAGTACCTGCTAACACTAACCGATAGAATAAATAAAGGGGAGAGTGATCCAACATGGGAAGTGAGATACTCAGCAGACTCATAGAATGGCAGATGTCCTAAATAGCACTCTGGCCTCAGAATCAGCCCTAAAGGCATTCAGATCAGGCTGAAAAGCCCATGAGAGTATTTCAGGCATGGAAAGCCAAGACACTCTGGCAAAAGATCTCTGCGAGTGAGATCCCAGTGGAAAGAACAGGTCTTCAAAGAAGGAGGTACCTTTCTCTGAAGGGAGGAGAGAACCTCCACTTTGACTATGACCTTGTCTAAACAAGATAAGAGTCGGAGAACTCAGAGGGCTTCCATAGCCTTGGAAACTCATGACTGGAGCATAGGGAGATTACTGATGCCATAGACAGGAGTGTCAATTGGTAAAGTCAACAACAGGAGTCACTGTGCACTTACTCCTCATGTAGGATCTCTGTCCTTAATGTGCTGTGCATTGAGATTTAATGCTATAACGAGTACTCAAACAATATATTTCACTTTGTGTTTCTATGGGGGTGCAAACTGTTGAAATCTTTACTTAATGTATACTAAACTGATCTTCTGTAAAAAAAAAAAAAAAGAAAGAAGAAATTATCAATTCCCAACTTGACTCTCACTGGGATTAAACATGACAATAGGTCTGATCTGATTTCATCATCATTTAAAAAAAATCATCTATTATTTTTCACTTTATGTTTCTGTGTGGGAGCAAACTGTTGAAATCCTTACTTAATGTATACTAAGCTGATCTTCTGTATATTAAGATAATCGAAAATGAATCTTGATGTGAATGGAAGGGGAGAGGGAGTGGGAAAGGGGAGGGTTGTGGGTGGGAGGGACGGTATGGGGGGGAAGCCATTGTAATCCATAAGTCGTACTTTGGAAATTTATATTCATTAAATAAAAGGTAAAAAAAAAAAAAGAATAAGAGGAGCAGTCGGGTCAACACTGTGGCGTAGTGGGTCAAGCGACCTCCTGCCAGTGCCAGCATCCCATATCTGAGCCAGTTCAAGTCCCAGCTGCTCCACTTCCCATCAAGCTCTCTGCTATGGCCTGGGCAAGCAGTAGAAGGTGGGCCAAGTCCTTGGGCCCCTTCACCCGCATGGGAGATCCAGAAGAATCTCCTGGTTTCTGGCTTCTGGCTTCAGATTAGCACAGCTCTGGCCATTGCACCCAATTGGGGAGTGAACCAGCAGATGGAAGACCTACCTATCTCTCTCTCTCTCTCTCTCTCTCTCTCTCTGCCTCTCCTTCTCTCTGTGTCTAACTCTGACTTTCATATAAATAAATCTTAAAAAAAGGAGGAGCAGTCAAATGGAAGGGACAGGACCTACTACTCCAGCAGCTGAGGAAGGGACCAGGGCAAGGATGACACTTCAGAATTCTGAGCACGGATGGTCAAGATATCCAGTGGGCCTGGAGTCCCAGAGGGATTGCAGAATTGAGGGACATTCGGAGTGAGCACCCTTGACAGAGACGGCCAGACAACCCCAGAGAGGAAATGCACTATGTCCCCAGTCTCCACAAAGGGCCCCTATTGCGCCCAGCCTTGAGGGGACAGCAAGAGCACTTTCCCTATTCCCAGCTGTCAGCCTTCACTCACATTGCCATCTACCACTCGGTATCAATCATGTTTGTAAATTACAGAACAAGGACATTTTACAGAAAAACAAAACAATAACAAACAATGGAAAAAGAACAAGAGAGGTGATAGACATTTTTATCATAGGAATAAAATAATGAAAACTATTTCCAACACAGAATTCTATAACCAAGAAAAATGAAAACACGGGAGAAATATTGAATAGAGTTATACCAATATATCAGGAATTAAATATAAGTAGTTGAAAATTATAAACACTCTCAGACCATAAATAATTACAATTATGTGCCATTTAAAAAGTTATACTTTCATAAAAACACATATAATAGAGGATAGAAAATGAAAAAAGTCAGACATTAACAAAATGGCAAGTCTATATTAATATAAGTTGAAGTATATTTTTAGAAAAAATATATTGTTAGAAATAAATACTAGTACTAATAAAATGATAAGAATCATTTCATCAAGAAGATATTTCTAAATCTGTTTATCAGAAACATAGTTGCAAAATATCTGAATCAATAGAGAAACAGATGTATTAGCGATTGTGATTAAGGATTTTAATCCTCTGCTTGGAGGAAATGACACAAGATCAGTAAGCAGACAGAAAACCAATAGCTGTGTATGAATAGTGCATTTGATCAATGATATCTACTAAAATGACCTAAAAGATAGTTACATGTTTATACTCAATAATATAGACTATAAATTTCTCTCAAATTGATGTGGATCTTTTTAAGAAATTGATCATATGCCAAGATACAAAAAAATCTCAATAAATATAAGGTTTTAAATATACAGGAAATGACAGAATTAAACTAGAAATCAATAATAAAAAATAAAGAGAAAGTATAGAAGTACTTGTAATGAATGCAATACTATTCTAAACAATGCATGGATAGGAGAAGAAATAAAAAATGGAAATAAAAATATTTTGAGCTACATGAAAATGAATCCAAACATGCCATCATCGTGAGAAATATCTATAACAGATCTTAAGGGGGGAAATAGCCTCAAATATGCATCAGAGAAGGATGTATGACAAGCAACAATTTGAACTATCATTTCAAGAAGCAAAATTATACCCACCAGATTTTTCTGCTTCTAGAAAAAAAAAATAGAAAATACAACCCTAAGAAAGCATCAGGAAGAAAGTCAAAATGGTCAAGGCAGTTATCATTTACATGTAAGAATATAAAAACAAAATAATGAAAGGCCAACAAAGCCTAAACTGGGATCTTTGAAAAAAAGTAACCAAACTGATAAATCTTAGCAATATGTTATTAAGAAAAAACACAAATTATCAACTTCAGGAAGGAAAATGGGGTGACTATAGTTCATACTATACATACCAAAATTTTAATTGACAGTATTATAAAAATTTATGTTAAACTTTGAATGTTAGATAAAATGCTAAAATTCCTTGAAATACAACTTGCCAAAACTCTGTCTCACCCACACATAAACACACAGTAAGAAAGACAAAAATTGTTGGTAATCCCCTATTTGTTAAGGAAATGGAATTTGAAAGTAAAATGCTTCTTATAAAGAAAATTACAGGCCCAGACAGCTTTAATGTTGGGACTTCCTCAAATACACTTAAAGTAGAAATGAAACAGTGGTATACACACTCTTTTAGAACACCAGCAGGTAAGAATATTTCCTAAGTCATATTACAAAGCCAGCATAACTCTTGTACCAAAATGATAGGAATGTTGCAAAAAAGAAAAAATCAGACAAAAATCTCTTTTTGAATCTGAGACATATATATATATATATGTACACACACAACCATATACAAAGGATGAGCTATCATAAATAAATTCCTAATTTCAGTAATATAAAACAAACTGGGCATTAAAAATAACCAACAAAATTCTTACATTAACAAAATAAAAGAGAAAAACTATATAATCATGTCATTAGAAATAGAAAAGGATCTGACCTACCATTAAGAAAATAATAGATTCAGTAAATAGAAACAAAGCATGGCAAATTAGTGAAGGATATATCACACATCAGTAGTGTACACAAAATATTGACTCCTTATCTTAAGCTACGTATCAAACCCAGTTTCATGTGGGTAGTAGTCATGTATCTATGTATGAGAAGTAAAACAATAAAGCTTCTAAAAAACAGGGAAAATGTCTTCAAGATGTTGGGGGTGGTCTGAGACTTCTTATCAGAATATAATAAACACTAGCTCTAAGGGAAAATATTGGTGACCGAATTACATAAACATTTTTTATAAAAAAAGAGAATGTTATATTGCAGACCAGGCATTGGGACAAAGTATTTTTATATACATAACCAACAAATAGAGCCATGCACCATATAATTTATAATGGTGTTATGGTCAACAGTCAACAGCATATAGGCTATTAATCCCATAAGATCATACTACAACTGAAAAATTCCTTTGACCTCATGACATGACTATATAAGGTCATAGAACATCACATTGCTCATATATCTGTGGTGATTCTGGTATCAATAAACCTATTGTATTTTAATTCATATAAAGTATTGCACAATTATGTAGAGTACATATTTTATAATAAGTGACTATATTGCTGGTTTATGTACTTACTGTACTATACTTTCATCATTACTTTAGAGCAAATCCATATATGTCATAAGACATATCTAAGATATATATATATATGCACACACATGCACACACAGTTTACTGTAAAACATAAACTGCATTGTGCTGGCAGAAGCCTTGCACATGCCGTAGTCACTGTTATCTCTGGACCGCATCAAGAGGCCATGTCAAGTGATTGACTTAAACCATATATATTTGTGTAAGTGTACAAAGAAATGGTGTGGGGAGCAATCCGGACTAGACTAAGTTACTCGAATTAGGACTTATTCTATGCATCTGCTCTCCCACAATATGGCGCTGGGAGAGAAGTAAACAGCTTCCGCACAGCTGCCTCCAGTTCAACCAATTAACTGTAGGACTTGCTCCTGATTGGAGAGCAGCGTACTCGGCGTGTGGGCAGCCGAGTTGGGATTGGCAGAGAAGGACTATAAAGGAGGAGAGAGACGGCATGCACCAGGAACATCTATGGGGAACATCTGAGGGAACCCGTGCAGCCCCCGAGAGAACCGGCCGGTGGTGTGCCGCTCCCCTGCGGAAGTGGGGAATGCGGCCAGGGGGAACTGCCCTTCCACGGAGGTGGAAGGGATAGTAGCCAACCCGGGAAGAACCAGCAGCAAACCCGGGGAGGGCCGAGCAGACGAAAGAACAGCGCAGGGTCCTGTGTCGTTCCTCCACGAAGAGGGGGAGCGACAAATGGTAAAACACATCAGAAGAACTGCAGAGAAGATGAAGTCCAAATGTCCAGAATCTAAATATTTTTAATTTTTAATGAAAGAAAAATGAAACTGAACTGTACATTCACCATGAGAACAGGTAAAATGAAAAACCTGACAGCACTAAGTGTCAACTGGCCACTGAAACTTCTCTGTGACCAGAAAAGAAAACTAATATAACTACCTTGGAATCTTGCCAATATGTATCAAATACAAACATGGACATTAACTTTTGATGTAGTTGCCTCCAACAAACTCATACAAAGCATAAAAAAAGTTTTTAAAGCCAACTTTTTCGAAATAATCAGACTCAAAAACTCTCTAGAATAAAAATAGCTATATTCAAAAAAGGAGATACTATATCATAAAAATAAATACTACTGTGACACATTTTTATTAATTTCACAAACACAGCATGTAGTAAATGAGGCTATATACCAGGACTATTTACTGTGAGACTCAATTTTTATAAAATTGTCTTTTTAAAAAGTAAAGACAGGGGCTGGCATTGTGGCTCACTTGATTAATCCTCTGCCTGTGGCACTGGCATCACATATGGGTGCCGGGTTCTAGTCCTGGTTGCTCCTTTTCCAGTCCAGCTCTCTGCTGTGGCCCGGGAAGGCAGTAGAAGATGGCCCAAGTGCTTGGGCCCCTGAACCCCCATGGAAGACTGGGAGGAAGAACCTGGCTCCTGGCTTCGGATCGGCGTAGCTCTGGCCACTGCAGCTATTTGGAGGGTGAACCAACAGAAGGAAAACCTTTCTCTGTCTTTCTCCCTCACCGTCTAACTCTATTTGTAAAAAAAAAAAAAAAAAAAAAGAGGTGAGAGGGAGAGACAGCGATCTTCCATCCACTGATTTACTCCCCAAGTGCCCACTGTAGCAGGAGCTGTGCCAGGATGAAGCCAGGTACTGAGAACTGAATCCTAGACACCCAGTGGGTGAGAGGGACTCAGCTGGGTCATCCTAACCCAGGTGCTCAGATATGGGATGAAGACATCACTGTGCCACATCTCAGAATGTAATGGATTCTTTACTGGGTAAATACTCATCATTGTTAACAATAATTAATGACTTTGTGTTAATCTAGACTAGTAAACAGGATGCTATCTTCAAAAACAACTTAACATTTTATCAAAACGTCACAAAGTAGTTGGTGGTACTCTTAGGTTAAGATATTACAAACCTGAGGGTAGCACGCAGATGGGATGGTAAAATTCTATCTAAAACAAGCTGGCAAAACTGGGATCTCATATCTCAGCTGCAATATTTTTAAAATTGCTTTTTAATACATATTAATAGGAAGACTGCATTTGGTTGAAAGCAAAAAGACTGGAAGCTTTTTTCTGATCTCAGTTGTATCAGGGTGTAGCAGAATGAAGAAATGAGGGCCAACAGACAGAAATGATTCCTAAGCATACATATTACAGTATACTGAGAACCGCTGAGCGATACAGTTTAAACCACCTTTTCTGAAGTGCTAAGGCCCTCACATAGAAGGCATTCAGACGAACTGGATCAACACTCATCTCAATGATCGTAGATTCAAGCATTGCACTGTGCATCAGACTACCGGCATCATGGCTCACATTAGACTCAACACTCCATTGTTTTCAGCAGCCACAGTACAAGATAAATTTTAAAACAAAATTGTAAATAAAGATAAATACAGTATATATGGCATAAATTATAGATGAAAAAGTTGGAGAAAATGGAAATAATTTAATAAGCAGATATATTATCATTAAAGATTAAAAAGAGACCCCCTAAATTATATTAGAAATATTAATTTCAAAAGATATCAAAGGAAAGCATATCATTACTTGTCTTGCATTTATAAAGAAGAAAATTCTCAGAACTGGACAATGTGAAGCAGGGAAGTCAACATGTCAATGGATGAAAACACTGAAACATTCATGTGACATTCTTATGGAATATCAGAGTGAGGAAAAGACAGAATTACATAAAAGATATGATCTAATCACTAGAAAACATCAACGTATTTTTGACTCCATTCTCAAAGATTTTTTATAAGGTATTGTAGAATTTCTCCTTATATTATATTTTGACAAACTTAAGTTTAACTGTGTGTGCACAGTTATAAACAACTGCTCCAATCTAAAAATTCAATTAAAAAATTGCAAGGTTGAAGAGTGACTTGTTAAAATAGTGCCATAGGAATAATAGATTTTGGAGGGTCAGCAATGTGGCATAGCGGGTAAAGCTGCCACCTGCAGTACCAGCATCCCTTTTGGGCACCAGTTCAAATCCCAGCTGCTGCTCCACTTCCGATTCAGTTCTATCCTATGGCTAAGGAAAGCAAAGAAGATGGCCCAAGTCCTTGGGCCCCTGCACCTGAGTGGGAGACATGGAAGAAGCTCCTGGCTTTGGATTGTCCCAGCACTGGCCGTTGTGGCCATCTGGGGAGTGACCCAGTGGATGGAAGACCCCTCTGTGCCTCTGGCTCTCTGTAACTCTGCTTTTCAAATAAATAAATCTTTTAAAAAAGAAATAATAGATTTGGTAGTTTTAGCTCCTATTTTTATGAAAGATACAGTCTTTGTTAATTATCTCAGCTGCCTGTGTGACAAATGTTTATGTTGCAATCTTCAAAGTGTAGCCTGGGCCCAAAGGAGTTCATCTTCGTAAAATGCAGCTCCATAATTTCCCTATTCCTTTAAACCGCTGATTCCAAAATATCACAATGTTTTGCTGTATTTTGAGAACGATTCAAGTGTTATCTTCGTCAACTGGTATGTTTTAGAACAGAAAGGCTTGGAGATGGCTAGTCTTTGCTTGCATGATTATCTCTCTGTCCCACCTTCTAAAAATGAAATGAACAATATATTTTTCTGCTCTACTAATATGCAAATTCAGCCTCCCTGCATTGAAAGCTCTGGAGTGTAAATTGTTGTAACTGGTGGGGATGCAGAATCTGGTATAAATGCCGCTCTTGGCCTTGACATAGGCAGAGATGATTAAAATAAAATTGCACTTCTCTGGTGGCGTTAAGCATTGGCCAGCTGCCCAAATTCAGTGGTGCACATTCTGCTAGGCTTAGTTTCTCTCCTGACACATTGCACCACTGAGCCCAGACTTCCTCTGCCTGTTATTTCTGATGTGCTGGGATTGATATATTTATCCTGCCTCATTGCCTGTGAGTACCTAAGGTATTAAAGAAAAGATTAACCTGCAGGTACAAGGAACACCCTGGGGACTCTTGCATTAGAAGTCACTTCTTGAAGCATTGCCTTTTCAAAATGACACACATGAGCCAGACCAAAATGAAAACTGTATTATGTAGGTAGTTTTAAACATTTGCTACAGATTACAAAGCCTGAAAGTATGACATCACATCATAGATCAAGCAAGGTTTTGTAGATTTTTTGATGTAATTCATAGCTTCGGGCATTGTAGTCAAGATACCTAACAGTAGCAAGGGTTTCATGAATTGTTCAGGTATGAAAAAGAGAACTGTACAATTGTGTTATATATATCAGATCAAAAATGGAAAAGTTCTTCTTTAAGAAAATATTACTTTCCCATATCTACACTCTCCAATGAGTTAGTAGCTTGGTTGCATTTTTACAAATTCAGCTTGGTGTTATAGCATAGAATAAAAATCACTATAGCATAGTAACTATGTGGATACAAAAGTGTCAGATTTTTAATATGGGATCTGTCATTACTAACTGGGTGACCTACAGTGTGTATCCAAACATGTCAAGATATTCCTGCCTCAGTTTCCTCCTTCGTAAAATATTAGCTACTCCCTCAACAGGCTTTGAAAACCAAATGATCCAGTATACGTGTAGCATTGAGAACAGTGTCTGGTACATAGTGATTGCTTGTTTAATCTCAACTTTGAACACCCAGGATAGATAGGAGCATTCTGAATGTTCAAAGATCCATGTCATACATGGAACTGCTCATGATTATCCTGGAAAAGAGAAACATTTGAAGTCTGATGATAGCTGTATTCCAATACCTAGGAAGTATCAAATGATTAAGACTTTCAACTTGTTGTATGAAGGATAAAAATTTGTACACAACAGACACAAAATCAGGAAGTGAATGCTTGGCACAGCTGTCTTGCTGTTTGGGACCCAGGATTCCAGTATCAGAATTTTTGGTTCAAGTCCCACCTCTGCTCTCATTTCCACCTTCCTGTTAATGCACACCCTGGGAGGCAGTAGATGAAGGCTCTAGTTGTGTCCCCACCCCTATGAGAGACCTGGATTAAAGCCACAGCTCCTGGCTTCAGCGTGGTCCAATCCATGACTATAGCAGGTGTTTAGGAAGTAAACCAGTAGATTAAAAATCAATTTCTTTCTCTTTCTCCTCTTTTCTCTCTCCCTCAACTTAAATAAGTATTCATATATATGAATATTGTGTATGTGTCTATGTCTATCCCTTCTTTTTTTGCAACCCAAGCCATACTCCCTTAGGTTTTGAAGTAATATAAATTTAAAAACAAGTCATTAGGATTACAAAATTTAGTCTGTGCTTTGAGAGACTACATAGTCAAAAACTGGAATTAGATAATGTAAAAATCTAGACCTCTTAGTGAGGTTTTCACATAGACATCATAAACTCCAAAAATATAGTAAATCTCCAGGTAACCTAGCATAACTCCATCTGCTCTCATTGAATAAGATTCATCACATTTTATAATCCAATGATGAAAGGAACAGCAAGGAGCAGTGTAGCAACCTTTTTTCTTGAGCTATAGTACCCTGTCTTTAATGTTATTAGCAAATAATCTCACTATTCAGCCAAATTTTTTTAAGTCTTCAACTACAAAATCAAATACATTTAATAAGGCAAAAGAAAGCCTTCAGAACTAACACAACAGCTAGCTTCTTACTCGGACATTCTAATCACATTTAAATCTAGACACACAATCACCTTGTTCCATCTCCAAGGAGTCTCATTTAATTGATCTAGGGTGATGATCTGGAAACAGCATTGTTGAAAGCTCTCCAGGTAGTCCCTAACATGCAGCCTAGGTTAAAAACCATTTATGGGGTTTTCATTGTCTCACAGAATTATTTTAATAAACTGGGAAAATATTATATAGGCAATGAAGCATTATTATATAAATTCATCAACAATTTAGAGCCATGGTCCCTTGTGGATAGGTGTTCGGCTTTGTGGTTAGGGCGTCACTTGGGATACAGAGTGCTTGGTTAGAATCCTGGCTATGCCCCCTATTCTAGCTTTCAACGGGTGTGTACCCTGAGAGTCAGCAGGTGATGGCTCAGGTGATTGTGACCCAGCAACACTCCTAGGTAACCTGGATTGAGTTCCTGGCTTCTGGCTATAGCCTGGTCTAGCCCATTTGAACAGTGACTTAGTAGATGTGGTCTCTCTCCCTCCCTCCCTCCCTCTCAAATAAGTGCTATAAGTATTCTTTTTTAAGTCGTAGTATCTTTGGAATTCTTCATCTCTAAAATTCCAATTTTTTCAAATTCTCAGTGTTATACTTGATAGCAGGTTTCCACATGATTATCAATAGAATAATTACAACACATATACAATCAAATCCCACTTGTCTCATTAGTGTAGCCATTGGAGTACAAGAGCACTAACCAGGCTCAAATGTGGGATATAAAGACAGATTAAGCAAGTTGTCTGCTTATAAGCTCAAAATTTGAACATATTGAACATAGACATGAAATAGCAGTATAGCTTAAGCATGGAGCTAATGTTTATTTACTGGTACCTTACTGTGTGCTAGACACTGTTTTAGGAACAACACATGAATTTTCTTGTACTCATTTTGCATGTAAAGAAACAGGAGAACTCAGAAGCTAAGTACATTATTCAAGATTTTACTGCTGCTAAAAGTAGAGGCAGGATTTAATTCCAACATTACATTGGGAGAGGCTGCAAGTTCAAAACCTCTGAGGCTTTGTTACTCAGGGATCCCTCACCAGCCTAGCCTGGCATGCCTTGTTAATATTTCTCTTAAAAATATATTAACCATTTAGTTATTTGTTTATCCACCTACCTCTCTTAAGCTTTGAGCACACAGAAGTAGCATCCTTTTGTACTTATGTATTGGCTTCAACCCCACACTTATTGAGCACCTCCTTTGCTAAAGAATTGAGCCACATACTACAATCAGATGCTTAAAAAAATAAAAACAGGCCCTGCTGTCAGAGTACCCAGAACATAGAATCTTGAGGGAGATGAAGACAAGAGAGAGGGCCATTGTAACACTGTGAACTCTGCCTGAAATCACTCAGCTAATGAAGGGCCTACGCCCAAGCCTCAACCCTGCACGATTGCAAACCTCAAGGCCCTTCTGTTGTGTTAAGTTGCTGCTCCCCTCATGAGAAGATGAGAGTAGTTATATCGCCTTGAAAGTTGGATAAGAAAGAGAGAGGGCCCAAGATATGCTCCCAGGAAAGATTAATACACAAAAAGACAGCAGGCAAAAGGCTGCTTAAAATTCAAGGTGAAATGGGATGAAATAAAGAGGCAAGTTAAAAACCTGGAGAGTTTGCACTTGGAGAAGCAAAGAAAACAGAACTTCAGGCATGAGACTATCATGAAACAGAAACACAATATTCAATGACAGAGCAGCTGAACAAATACATATAACTATGAAAGAAGGCTTGCTGCATTTCTTTCTCAAAGAAAGCTTGAGAAGTATTACTAACTCCTTTTAGGAGGATTTAATAAAATTCTAAGCAAAATGATGAACATGAGCATGAAAAATCACTTAAATGATATTTTTCAACTGGGACAAAATAGAAGTAACATAAGACCTGCACTTTAAATTGTGTCATTTCATTATATTTTATTGCATTAAATAGCAGATTATTTGATTATGAGATACTTATTTAAGGTCTTAGTCATACTTAAATCTTTTCTAGAAAATAGCTTACAAGTAGAAAGTGCCAATTCATTGACAGCTCCGACAACACAATCCATCAAAGATGGAACTGCTGACTACATACGCATTTCATATTGGGACAGATTCTGATTTGAGTCATTCATAAATCCATTATTGTTTTCACTTGATGGACAACATAGAATACAAATGTGAATGTTCAAGGCATAGAAATTACCACAAATAAGAAGTGAAAAAGGAAGTCTTACATTCAATTAGCACTGTCAGCGAAAGAACAAGGAAAGAACTTATTCAGTACAAACCATTGCAGTAATCCTCCCAGATGATATTTAAAATGTGAGAATCATGAGGGTAATTATTGAAGGTCTGGGTCATTAGGGCTGTTTTGTCACTGCAGGGTATACTGTTCATCCACCTGATAAGAGCACAGGGAAATAAAGGGGCAACCATTGTTTGACTGAAGTTATTGGAATATTTACAACTAACTTTTTTTAAAAAAACTTTTATTTAGTAAATACAAATTTCCAAAGTACAGTTTATGGATTACAATGGCTTCCCCCCCATAACTTCCCTCCCACCCGCACCCCTCCCATCTGCCACTCCCTCTCCCATTCCATTCACATCAAGATTCATTTTCAATTCTCTTTATATACAGATCAATTTAGTATATATTAAGTAAAGATTTCATCAGTTTGCACCCACATAGAACATAAAGTGTAAAATACTGTTTCAGTACTAGTTATAGCATTAATTCACATTGAACAACACATTAAGCACAGAGATCCCACATGAGGAGTAAGTGCACAGTGACTCCTGTTGTTGAAAAAAAGGGGGGGGGGCACCGGTACAACTAACTTCTTAATTCTGTAATCAAGGTGAATTCATTGAACATACTCCATTATATTCCATTTTCAAAGGCCTTTATTAAACAAGTCTTCACTTAGTATATTTTTCCATTTTGTAAAATGACTTTGGTAAAAAAAGTATACAGCCATACTTTCACACAACATGCATGATCTTTAAATTCAAAGTTTCAATCACTGATAAATTTACAAAGAATTATGTTTGAATTAGTGTTCAATATAAAGTACAGTTTATTTTATTTCTAGTATGCTCATTCACCCTTTCAAGTGACTGACCCTTTTTCTTCATATGAGACGGAATGCAGGAGCATACGAATTGTGGGCCCTACAAGCAGTCATCCACAAAGCACCTTGATTAAGGATGATGCTTTCCACAAAGCACCTTGATTAAGGATGATGCTTTCCTCGTTGTTCTCTTCTACTCAGAGTCCACATTGAGTAATCCAGTCCAAGGCCAGACTCTAATACGTGGTGCCTTCAGACGTACTTTCTGATGGCTGAAGGAGTCTCCTTCATCACAGCCTCTGAGACTATCAATCTAGAAATCCAAACAGGCTAAGCTTCTACAAAGTGCTCAAGTGGTGATTTTTTAAGTTATATTTTTAGTTTTGTAATATTTTCCAAATCATTGTGTGCTGGATTATTCTTGAAGTTGTATTTTATGAAACGATGGTTTAGAGTATGACTTTATGGCCTAAATTTAAAAAATGTGTGGAAGAAAAAAATTTTTTTTTGACAGGCAGAGTGGACAGTGAGAGAGAGAGACAGGGAGAAAGGTCTTCCTTTACCATTGGTTCACCCTCCAATGGCCGCTGCGGCCAGCACACGGCACTGATCCGAAGCCAGGAGCCAGGTGCTTCTCCTGGTCTCCCATGGGGTGCAGGCCCAAGCACTTGGGCCATCCTCCACTGCACTCCCTGGCCACAGCAGAGAGCTGGCCTGGAAGAGGGGCAACCGGGACAGAATCTGGCGCCCCGACCGGGACTAGAACCTGGTGTGCCGGCGCCGCAAGGCGGAGGATTAGCCTAGTGAGCCGCAGCGCCGGCAGAAAAGGTGTTTTGTTACCTACTGACTGTGGAAACACAGTAGACACCACATTGTCATTTCATTTTTGCATGTCCTACTCTTTTGGTGATTAACACCCTACCATTTCAAGCATGAAAATTTAAAGACAAAGAAACCTTTCTCCAGGCATAAAATATGTACTGCACCAAGCATGAATATTTATGGCAAAAAAGCCCTTTTTCCTCAGTATAAAATATGAACAAAGCTACATATAATCATCTCCAATACTACCTTCCTTCAGGGAAGTATTTTTCCTTTCTATCCACTGTCTCCTCAGTTCACACTGGTGTGAGCTGTGACACCATTCTTAATTATTCTTGTGCAGAGCACCACCTTATATCACTAGATCCAATGATCACTCTTTTTCCTTGTTTTACTCTAATTATAAGTGGCATTTATACATTAAAGAACCTCTTCTCTTTACCTTCATGACATGGGTTTTTCCTCCAGCTTCTCAGAGTCATTGACTTGTCACTTTTATTAGAAATCCCACTTCCTTTTTTTAAAACTTTTATTTAGTAAATATAAATTTCCAAAGTACAGTTTATGGATTACAATGGCATTTTCCTCCCATAACTTCCCTCCCACCCGCAACCCTCCCATCTCCCACTCCCTCTCCCGTTCCATTCACATCAAGATTCATTTTCGATTCTCTTTATATACAGAAGATCGATTCAGTATATATTAAGTAAAGATTTCATCAGTTTGCACCCACACAGAAACACAAAGTGTAAAATACTGTTTCAGTACTAGTTATAGCATTAATTCACATTGAACAACACATTAAGGACAGAGATCCCACATGAGGAGTAAGTACACAGTGAATCCTGTTGTTGACTTAACAATTTCACACTCTTGTTTATGGCATCAGTAATCTCCCTAGGCTCTATTCATGAGTTGCCAAGGCTGTGGAAGGCTTTCGAGTTCGCCGACTTTGATCTTATTTATATAAGGTCATAGTCAAAGTGGAAGTTGTCTCCTCCCTTCAGAGAAAGGTATCTCCTTCTTTGATGGCCCCGATCTTTCTACTGGGATCTCACTCACAGAGATCTTTCCTTTAGGTCTTTTTTTTTTTTTTTTTGCCACAGTGTCTTGGCTTTCCAAGCCTAAAATACTCTCATGGGCTCTTCAGCCAGATCCAAATGCCTTAAGGGCTGATTCTGAGGCCTGCGTGCTGTTTAGGACAGCTGCCATTCTATGAGTCTGCTGTGTATTCCGCTTCCCATGATAGATCGTTCTCTTCCTTTTTGATTCTATCAGTTAGTATTAGCAGACAGTAGTCTTGTTTGTGTGACCCCTTTGACTCTTAGACCTATCAGTGTGATCAATTGTGAACTGAAATTGATCACTTGGACTAGTGAGATGGCATTGGTACATGCCACCTTGATGGGATTGAATTGGAATCCCCTGGCACATTTCTAACTCCACCATTTGGGGCAAGTCTGATTGAGCATGTCCCAAATTGTACATCTCCTTCCTCTCTTATTCCCACTCTTATATTTAACAGAGATCACTTTTCAGTGAAAATTTAAACACCTAAGAATAATTGTGTGTTAATTACAGAGTTCATATTAACTAGAACAAAAAAATACTAAAAAGGATAAAGTATTAAGTTTTACATCAATAGTCAGGACAAGGGCTGATCAAGTCATTGTTTCTCATAGTGTCCCATTCACTTCAACAGGTTTCCTTTTTGGTGCTTGGTTAGTTGTCACCGATCAGGGAGAACATATGATATTTGTCCCTTTGGGACTGGCTTAATTCTCTCAGCATGATATTTTCCAGATTCCTCCATTTTGTTGCAAATGACCGGATTTCATTATTTTCTACTGCTGTATAGTATTCTATAGAGTACATGTCCTCCAACCCGGAAGCTTGATGCCCTACAGGACTCAAAGAATCCTGTCCTTTTTGTCCTATGTTCTCTCTAATATCAACTCATCCACTTCCTCATCTTTCCACTGATCACTTCAAAGTTGTATCTACAGTTCAGCCACTCCTAGACAACTCGGCTCCATAGCTATACTGAACACCATATATCTCCACTTGCACATCTTACAGCTCTCTCAATATACATTCAACTCAACACCTGTTCCCCCATCCCCAACTGTGGTGCTTCCATCTCTAATAAAGTGTCCAAACGAGAATAGTCAGTGTCGACTTAGATGTCTCATTCTCCTTCAACCGCCAACTGGGATCAGCAGTTATCAGTGATGCTAGTTACTAAGTATGTTTGGATTGTAACCGGCTTTCTCCCTCCCAACTTGTCCCAGCCACCATCACATCTTGCAGGCATTATTACCACAGCCATGGCAGGATTCCGTTTCTCCTCTGTCATGTCTTGTATATTTTCTGAGAGAAAAAATATTTATTTTTTCATATTGGACAGTTAGAACTTTTTGGTACTTGCATGATGTTATTTCCATGCTTAAAATCCTTAACTGCCTTCAGGCGTCTGCCTGACATTTGAAATCAGTAACCTAAATACTACGAGGTTCCTCCACCAACCATTCTTCCCTCTTCCTTCTACTTGTACCTCCAGTCACTTGATCAGTGTTGTCATCAATTCCCACTTCACTGCCAACTTTCTAAGGAGATCAGCTTTCTCTAACTCACAATATTTTCCCCCACACTAGACCTATTTCTTGGCATGTGTTAAGTGCTAGGTAAATAAATTTTACATTTATTAATAAAACCAAACTCAAAGCACTACATGATGTCCAAAGCTTTCGTTTCCAAATCAGTTTAATTCCAGAGCCTCTAAACTAAGAAAAACACAACCTTCCCACCATGCCCTGATCCTGATAAGAAGACCAGCTGCCCAAAGGTTGTCCATGAACAATGTTGCTGAATCAGCACTACTCCAAGGGAAAAGGGAGACTCAGGAAGAAGCTGTGCATCCATTAAAGGTGCCCTCTGGTTGGAATACAGCTTATAATGGATCCACTGGTCGTCAGGAGACTCGAAAACATTCTAAGAAGTCAGAAGCACTGGGTTACAAGCAGATTGGTTTCATAGCCCAATTGACCTCTCTACTAGCTCAAGCCACAGGAAGAAAACAAAACAAAACCATACAAAGAAAGCTAAAGTTTCCTTCAACTCTGTTTCTCCCCAGATGGTATGATCTGCACAGGATTATTAACTTCTCTAGAACTAATGCCTGCATGCTAAAACCCATCTCAGGAGAGCTCATTTCCCTGGTACTCTAGCCATTACTGGGAGTGCCGATAACATTTTCTTTGCATGGTCCTTCTTTATAATAACTTGTAATAACTTCTGTAATTGTGTCCACCCACCATTTTTCTTAACATGGATTAAATACTGCAGGATATATGAGAATCTTCACAAAGCTCATGGAAAACACCTCTCTCTCTCTCTCTCTCTCTCTCTCTCACACACACACACACACACACACACAATGCATGAATTTCAAAACTTTTTGAACCAAAATAAACTCATCTCTTCATTACATTTTTCCACAAAGTTTTTTTAGTACCTTAATGCTATTTTAGCAACTAGCAAATGTAGAATGTACTGGAAGAATTCAGAAAACATGTTTATTAACATTAATTGAGTGATTATTCAAAGGAACCTTGTTACACTGAAGGAGGTTATTGTATGAAAAGATAAGAGGGATCCAAAACAAAAGAAAAATCTCTCCACAAGCAGGCAAAGGATGAGATTTGAAATGTACCTTTCCTCCTTGAAGATGATATACCCAAATAGCCACTCAATTTTATCAGTCAGATCCTTTGCCAACACTATGTGGAGATCAATTTGGACGTTATTTTAAAAATTATACATTTATTTTGAAACTGCCTATTTCACTAAAAATATTGTATTTGCTTATTATAATGTAAAAAAGTTCTAGATACCAAAGGTTAAATGTTAAAATTTCCAGTTGAGAACACAGGAGATAATCTTTACAAACTTAGGATAGGCAATGATTTCTTCAAAACAAGAGCACTCACCATCACAGAAAATGAAAAACTGGAGCGTATCAAAAATAAAATATCTGACTATTCCTGTTTCTCTGAAGAAAACAAAACATCAAGCACAGAGAAATGAAAATGTTTGCAATGGACAGACCACTGAAAAAGAGCTCTTACAAGTGGATAATAAAAAGACAAGCAACTATTTTTAAAATGGACAAAAGATTTGAACAATTTATAAAAGAACTATAAATAAGCATATAAAAATTGGCCAGCTCCTCTCATTGCTAGGGAGACTGAATTTAAACTCTATACAGATACTAGTAGAAACACGTTCAATTGCTAAAAAGTTGACAATACCAAGTGTTCAAAAGTATATGCAGCAACAGAAATGGTCATACATTTCTGGTGATGGTGTAAAATTGTACCATTTGGAAAACTCTCCAGTTGTTTCTTGTAAATTTAAAAGTATTTCTGCCCTATGTTCCCACAGTTCAAATCCTATATATATATTCATACACACACATACATACATATAAAATCACTTTATCTTAAAAAAAAAAAACAAGGTATAAGCTACTTATGATCTACTTTCCTACTTGGTTTCTCTTAAACAAATAATGTTTTCTAATGCTCTCTGCTCACACAACATTTCCATGAATGACATAATGGTATGGTAATTTATCTTATAGATGAGTCATAATTTATTTTACCAATGTTCATTAGTGGGAAATAATTTCAAAATCCACTTCCAAATATTCAATTTGACAAATAAAACTATATACCACTCTTTTAATAGCTATGTCTACTGGTAACTTCAATAAAACAGTGCTTTGTGTAAAATACCCAGAGCCAGAATAAATTTCTATCAGGCACAACTGATGAAAGATGCTAACATTATAAACACCGTGTGATAAAGTACCAGGCACTTAAAACACCACTGGAGTGGAAAAAGTGCAGCCCCGATTGATGAAGAGAAGGATCCAAGGTTGTATAGATTGTGGTTGGCAGAGTCAGCATCAATACCGGGGCCCTTGTTCTTCGCGTAGTGTTTGTCACTCATTTTCTTTTGTGTAGACTTCACTAACCGAGAGCAGCTTCAACGCCTACTCTCAGCATCATCAACACGAGAGCTGAGCATCCGAGATCACCACTCCGGCCGGCATCTGAATCATCCGGAGACAAGCAAGCAGCACCGCTGTGATGAGGTAACGTGGCGCTTCTCTTCCAGGAATGCTTCTTTATGCCTCACAATTTAACACACTGCACCAGCATGAAGCAGCTAATGATTTTTTAAAACAGCTTACTGCTGACAGCATAAACAGAGACAAGTTTATTTTGAGTGAGCAGCTGCTGTTTTTTTTTTTTTTTTTTTTTTTTTTTTCATCGTGGAACGTCGCTAGCTGAAAGAATGCGGCAGGCTGGCACTGCCGCGTGTGGATAAACATCGATGGGGTTTGTGGACTGGCAAACAGAGGACCATTTTGCTTCTGCTGCAATTACCAATAAACAAAACGACCCATCTCCAATTTTATGAGAATGAAAAGTTAAGCCGGTCTGCGAAAAGACATACAGAAATGGGTTGCCCAGATTGTCTTATTTTAATGAATGTATTTGCGGCAGATGGCAGGTTTTTTTCTTTTTGTCCTTATATGTTGGATTTGTAGAGGTCTTTATTTTTCAGGTTTTTTAAAATTAGTCTTTGATCTTAATGTTCTCATTTCTCTTTAAATGTACTTTTTTTTTTTTTTCAGAATAATGTTAAGGCTATGGAAGTTCATTTAAGCACAATTTCTCTTTTGCCCACCCCACCGTAATCTCTTCCTAAAAAGTAGAGATCTCTTAGCAAAGATTTACTGCTATAAATTTGGTCTGAAAGAACAAAAAAGTGCCTGGGAAAGGACTTTTGGTCAGTAAACGACCTCAAGAAAGCTTTGAGTTGAAAAAACTGTTCAGAAGAGAGAAGTCCCTTTTCTGGGGTATTTTGTGCCTTTTTATCACTTCCTTTATTTTCCTGACCAGGGGGAACTGACGGTGTCTCCTGGCTATGGTGAAGAATTCATCTTCTTCACGCACACTTTCAGGCCTATGACTAGGTGACATCCGCTTCTTGTCTGACCCCAAGTACTAATCATATCTTCTAATAACAAGTAGACTTTTTCAATTGGTTTAATTTATTTATTTGAGAGGTAGAGTTACAGACACAAAGAGGGAGAGGGAGAGAGAGATGCCATCCACTGGTTCACTCCCCAGATGGCTACAACTGCTGGAGCAGGGCCAATCCAAAGCCAAGAGCCAGGAGCTTCTTCTGTGTCTCCCACGTGGGTGCAGAAGCCCAAGCACTTGGCCATCTTCTACTGCTTTCTCAGGCCATAGCAGAGACTTGGATCAGAAGAGGAGCGGCCAGAACATGAACCAACACCCCTAGGAATGCTGGCATCACAGGTGGAGGCTTAGCCCACTACACCACAGCGTTGGATCCAAAGTTAACATTTTTCAAATATTTCACTCATTAGATAGTAGCAAAAATAGTATAGAAAATCCCCTATAAAGCCTTAACTCAGCCTCCTTTATGCTAATGTGTTACCTAATCATACCTTTAATCAAAAATGGGTAGTAAAGTTTTATTTTAGACTTGCTGTTTTTTAAAACCTGCAATTAATATTATTTAAGAGTGTAGCTGGGAACTGGTGTTGTGGCACCAGGAGACACTGATTTGAGTCCTGGGTGCTCCACTTTTAATCCAACATCCTACTAATGTGCCTGGAATAGCAGAAGATGGCCCAAGGACTAGGCCCCTGCCACCCATGTGGGAGACCCAGATGCAGTTCCTCTGCAGCCAACCAGCAGATGGAAACTCTCTATCCCTCTCTCTGTAACTCTGCCAAATAAATAATGAATAAAATTTAAATGTTGCTGAAGGATAAACATGCACAAGATGTGCGAAGGAGAGATCAAGTGTGAGGAGACTGCTGAAACAGGAGAGAAGACTTGCAACCAAAGCAATCACAGATCTGTCCGTGACTCAATGGTACCACCACCAGGACCTGCAGAGCAGCTAGGAGCTGCACAGGCAGCAAGGAAAAGACTCTGAAAGTTTACAAAAGAGCGAGAAAGCCAGTGGAAATTTCAGTACAAGGGGAGTCGTGAAAATCTGGACGCGCAAAATGTGTTAATAAGTAAGAATGCAGAGCTCCTTTCATTAATCTTCAAGGTAATAATTCTACTGTCCTATCACTGGAGGAACTATATAAAGCATATTAATCAAATCAAAATGAAAAGAACGTTTAAAAACCTCGATCCCAGGGTGAGCTGTTGACTGTACTATTCCACTAGATGGTGAACTCTTCCTGGCCTAATCCCAGGTAATTATAATTTTGCTCTCACACACTCTTACCTCTGCATAGTTAGCATCTCGGTAGGTGAATAGGTCATGTCTTTAGGGTATCAATTAATCACACTGCAGAAACTCCACCATTTTCTGTAGTACTTTAAGCATTTTTAATATTGGTCTCCTTGAGGAGCATGGAAATTTGCTGAAAATGTTAAGTGTAGTAAGCAATCAATTATTCATGTTCTGGGTTATTAATATCACTTGGAATTTATATAAGCCACATGTTTTTAAAATAGGATAAACCTAGATTAAGTAGTCACGGGCCACTCACAAAGGCAACACATCGCTAGAATAATTATCAGAATTCCTTGAGGTAAGGGGCAACAGTGCTCTATTGAAAAGAGCAGTTGATAATCCTGGCTGTCCAAAGATTATCTAATACCTTCTTTGACTAGTTGTTTGCCAAAAGAGTAGAACTCCCACATAAACTCTAAAAATAGAAATGTGATTTTATTCTCCAAATAATAGACATGTCTCATGATACTGATGCCTAATACCAGCCTGAGCAACAGCCCATACCTAACTAGGAAAACAGGATCTGCGACCCTTAGAACAGAGTTCCAATTATACCCCATGATTTGCTTTCTCTCTCTCTCTCTCTCTTTTTTTTTTTTTTTTTTTCTGGAGTGGAGTGGAGAGGCTTCTTTTTTCCTTCAGTGAAGCCCTTAGGAATCAAAACTCAAATTTAAATGTAATTTCTGCCTATTTTCTCTATTCAGATTATCTCAGTTGTACACAATCCACTCAACCTTCAGCTTCATGAGGCCTTTACTAACCTCCCCTCTTCATAAATATTTGCTTCCCCTCCACATTTGTTAGTTTTCCTTTTAATGTTAAGAACGGGCTAAGCGGCGTCTAACATAACATCTTCCTTTAAAATTAGTTCAAAGACGGGAGATGGAGACAGAGAGCGCTCATCTACTAGTTTATTTTCAAAATGCCCACACTGGCCAGGGCTGAGCCAGGCCAAAGCCAAGAGGCAGGAACTCAGTCCACTTCTCCCAGTGAAGCGATTCATCACTGCTGCTTCCCTGGGTATGAATTAACAGGAAGCTGTAACTGGGAGAGGAGCCTGGACTTGAACCTAGGCAGTCCAATATGGGATGTTGGTATCCCAACCAGTGCTGTAACTCTAGGCCAAATGCCCCCCCCACACACACACATGCTTTCCCTCCATATCTGCACATCACTGTGTTCACACCACTTATTGGACTCTCCTAGATTGCATTCCATTATTTGTTCCTGTACCACGTTGCCTCGTTTCCAAACTAGACTGTGGTCTCCTTACAGACAAATCCAATGAACTTAGTGTACTTACTATGATAAAGGTTCCTAAAATACCTTGTCTGGTCTTTCTAAATAATCCATTTTTGACCAAAGAGGGCCACTCGAAGTACGGACTACTGCAGAACACTGCATCACCTAAGTCAATGTGTTTTTATTCACGTAATTGTTAAGGGCTCATTAAATGCAAAGCACCAAAACAGACACACACACAGGTGATCAATGCCCAGATTCTGTAGGTAAAGGGATCACTGCTTAAGTAGAAGAGTAATTCTCGCACATAAATAATTATATATAATGCAAGTGGGAAAGCTGTATGTGCTTCAGACAATCACTTTGAAAAAGTTCTCCATGTGTTCGGGCTGCCTTCAAGTTCAATCTTGGATGACAGAAGATTTCACAATGAGCAGGTATGAAAGGAAGCAACTCAGAAGGTCAGAGAATGAATAGGCAACCACACATGGCTAAAATGGACAAAAAGGCTTATAATTAAATTTCAAAATAGAGATCAGGTACAAGTAATTTAAGATATTAAAAGTGGCATTAAGAGTTTAGACTTTACTCTGAGAGCAGTGTTTTGCGGTGTGTGTGTGTTTGTTTTGGCAAAGTCTTCTGGAAGGAAGCCGGTGTCTTAGCTTGCACGGCAGTTTGGGAAACAAGCACTGGCAATAGAAGGGAAAGGACAGCTGAGAAATACGCCAGTAGCGGAATCCATGGAGCACGTTGTGTGCATCCTTCAGCAAGCTCTCCACCTTTTCACGAGATTCACATTTGCGGAAAACCATACACTAAGATTCAATGAAGAAAACTCAATATGCAGAGTTCCTGGTGAGTGGAAGCCCAGCAGCAGAGGGAGCAGAACAAGGAGTACTGGAAGCAAGGATCATACTTGTTTTACCAATCTCATTCCTACAATTTAAAAATATGTACTAGATGCAGCATCGTGGCGCAGTGTGCTTAGCCAAGTCTTACAACACTAACATCCCGCATTTGCGTGCCTGCTCACGTGCTAGTTTTTCCACCTCCTGTAGGTTTCCTGGAAGGCAGCAGATGATGGTTAAGTACTTGGGTCACTACAACTGATGTAGGAGATAAGAATGGGGTTCCAGCTTCCTAGCTTCAGCCTGGCCCAGGCCTGGCTGTTGAGCCCATTTGGAAAGTGAACTAGCACAGGGAATATCCTTTTCTTTTTATCTCTTCACCTACCTTCCCTTCCTCCTTCCCTCCCTTTCTATCATGTTCTACCTTTCAAATAAACAATTAAACAAATATTTAAAGAAAGAAAAGATGCAATAATTGGGGGGCAAGAAGTGAATTTTAAAAAGAAAATTTTGGAATAAAACATATAAGGAATCAAATGTGCCAAAATAAATGCAAAGGATCATTAGTATTTCAGCATAAAAGAAATCATCCACAGGCCAAGAGAATGTTAAAACATTGAGACTTGGCTGTCAGCTTTTTATTTAATTCTACATAAGATATATACTCATTTAGGTAAATAAACTATGCTGCTAATATTCTACCAGAAAGAAACATGGGCCTATGTAAAAAGACTATATGCAATCCATGTGCCTATGAGCCAAATGAGTGTTATCCTAAATTGTGGTTTATTTCATGAATTTCTATTTATTTCTTGCCTTTCTGTCTTGTACTCAATCATAATCTTAAAGAAGCTCTGAGTTTAACCTTGATTTATATGCTTCTGGAATCACAGCACATTATTGAGGGATTTGGAGGGGTTATTATTATGTACCAGGGCAAAATTAGGAGTATTAATCTAAGATCAAGATACTTATTTAGAAAGAAAAAGAACATAGATCTAGAAAAAAACCTGAAAATTGGAACCCAGAATTTTGCAAAAGTAATCCCACAACTGATCATAATTGCCAAAAAAAACACAATTGATCATAAATTAAACTCAATGATGACTACTTTGTAGGCTATGCCACCTGTTAACTTTCATTGATTGATGTAGTTGCAATAGTATGCACAGCCAAATTTCTGTTTCCTATGTAGTACCTCTTCCTTCCGTGGAGTATTTTATTATCAAGGAGCATGGATATGAGGAAGCTGCTCCTTAAACAAACATGATGCAATTGATATTACTGCAGAAATCTTGTATGTCAGCAAGGTGGACACGTATGTTTACAAACTCATCAACTCAGAGATCATCAACACATATATATGTATGCATAGGATCCCAGAGATGAGGTTGCCACTAGTAGTCAGGAATTTAGCCCAGAGTGCTTGGCTGACAGCATGTATATAAATATAACACCTGATTATTTTTTAATTATTAGTCCAGTGATTTAAAAAATCAAGATTCTGTTATCAATTAATTATGTTTGAAAAGATAAAGCTGATTTAGCATGCAGATAATTAATATGGAGAGTGTCCTTCAAGTTCTAGAAACTAAGGAATCATTTTTATTTACTTCTCAAAGGTTGTGTCTCTGCCTTCTATCCAACAATGGGAAGACTTGACGGAAGCCAGTGTAGCACACATCTTCATTTAAGAAGAAAATTCATCTCCTCCCAGGAGTCCTTTGCACATGAATAGGCTTGTTTCTTGGGCATTTCTTTATACAAAGTGATACATCTGATGTATTGGGGAAATATGAAATAATCACCATACTTAATTACTTATTAATTAAACCTGCGTTGATAGTTCTTTGGTAATGAAATGCTACCTCAATAGTAGAAAATAGAGCATTTTGCTATGTGTTAAGTGTTCATGGGCAGAAATATATACAATTCAACATGAAATTATGCATGCCTTGTGACTAGATGTGATTAATTTTAATTATTTATGATGTCTGGATACAATAACATAATATCTTTCACAATCATGTTTAATGAATTGTCTACTCTCATGGGGTTATCTTTTATCCTGCTATCATTCCTAAAACAGCACATGTCTCAGGATTCCATGCTATGGAACACAGTGCAGACAACGAATAAATATAAGAAATAATCCCATATAAGCCTTTCCAGAAAAAAAAAAGACAAAATCAGACTGGAAAAAAACAAGGAAATCACAAGAAGAATTTAAAATTTTTTTGTGATCAAATAATAAAAAATAAGCCAAACAAATTCCAAAAATTATACATTCCTAAAATTGCATTTAAATTACCTAAAAGCTAAAGGTGTGCAGATTTATAAATGATGAAAGATAGAAAATTTCTTTCACCTGGAGATTTGTAGGCAACTAGAAAAGCTCCTTGTGGAGCCATTCCTGAGATATTTCAGCCACTCAAGGCTATCTATTAGCTTCATGCATAATCATTATACAAGAATAGAAGAGGTGTTCACTTTTGTATAGCAACATAATTCTATTCAAATAAAGTATAGTGGCATTGTCAAGAGAAGAAAAAGCATAATGCACTAATTTGAATTTTCTACCTGCATTTTGCATAATCAAGAAGACACAAACATTATGTCCATATGCACAGAACCTTCTTTTACCTCTGGAGCAGCAAGAAAACACCAACTTCAAGTATGGCATTATCATATTTAGTGTTGCTAAGAGTCCAAAATACTTATGAAGCATAACTGATGAAACATATATATGACATATATATATATACACAAATATACAGTTAACATAAGATATATCCACTCATTTTGTTACATTTTCAAACGCACTTTATACTGTTAATTATACCCAATAGGAATAGAACACGATGGTAACAATCCTTTTATCTCCTTAACTTTCTTACTCTCTAAATCCTCGATAAAAATGAGACCTTATGCAAGTAATGCAACTCTGTGGGTATTACACACGCACAGACACACAGATGGTTTATGTCTGCATGAAGAAACAAGGGAAGCACAGAATTTTTTTTTAACCTGTGTTTCAAATTAGAAATATACTATCCTGGCCACTGGAATTATGGGAAATTTATGACCTAGATAGATAGGTAGATATGCTGTTAATTTTCTCTTTGGTTTTTATGTTAGGATATTTAAATCCTCTGGCTAGGATCGTGCATATCAATAATTATCAAGAAAGGAAAACTTTGGAAGGGCTTGAAGGCAAGCATAGCCAAAAAAGCGAAGAAAATGCCTGATGAACTAGTATCACTAAAAGTAAAATTGCTGAGCAAGGAAAGATGAAGATTGGTTAAGTTTTTCAAAGGAGAGTCGCTTTCCTTTCTTGTCTCCTCATGCTGAGAACATATCTTTTTTCAAATACCATGGTCAGTTGAGGTTGAATACACACTCAAAAGCACATTTCAGCACAATTATGTGTCAAATTTTGCTAGACAGTCTTAGGGGGTATTGATATCTTTGAAATGAAGTCTGTGTTAACAAAGTGTCCACACTGGTGCTGCAGGTTAATTGCATCATTATGTTGTGATAAGACAATGCAATTAGCACATCTCACTGTACAGAGATCAAGACGGGGATCCAATTATCTCAGATCTCCAGGCTCCTCGCTTAGGATGGTGTTGTCGATCTGCTTCCAAGATGACTTCACACACTGCTTATCTCCTCAACTACAAGGAAAGTTTTTAAAAGAATTAAGGCAATTTTAAAAGTATTAGAGAGAAAGTGCTGTATCCACTTGGTTCAGAAATTGCAATTCTAATTGTTATCTTCCAGCATGCTATGGAAATACTGGTTAAAATTGAGCAAAGTGGCTTAAAACGTGTAAAAAGTTCATCATGTTGTTTTCCATAAATATTTCATCTGCTAATTATATCAAAGCAGAGGACATTAGTGTCGACTGTGGCTTCAAAAACACCAGAAAGCATGGAAATCCTAAGTGATAGAGCTGTATATAAAGCTGGAATGTGGCATATCAGCAGCGTAGATAGAGCCTACCACATAATTTTAGAAAATACGAAATACCTTTTAAATCTTGGCAATGAAATAGGTTTAGGTATATAAAAACATGTATAATAGCCTGGAGATTTTAATTCATTTGCTATCCTAAATTTAAAAAACAGCACTGAATTTCAAAATCATCAACATCTGAGAATTATCCTGGCTCCAGCACAAACTGGTAACCCCTATTGCTATTACATATCATTTACTTACCACTGACTAAACACCACTTTGCAACATAATTATTTCTCACTATTCCACAATTATATAAATTGCTTAAAAATAGAGAATGTGTCTAAAATAACTTTTTCATCTGCAGCAAAATATATAATTGTTCCCTAATAAATACTTGCTGAATAAACAAGCAAAATGCTAGGTTGGAATGATAACATGATAAATTCCATTTTCATCATGCCACTCAGATATTGTTCTCTGGAAGTTATTTCAAGGAAGGTCATACTCAGGTTCATACAAAGTGGAAATAAATAGAATGGCAGCATAATGTCCTATCTTACATGAACAGAATGCTCAGCTGCACCTAATGGGATGTAGCCAGTTGGAAAAGCCATGAAGTGGAACAAAACATGCTCAATGAAGTTGATACAGATGCTGAGAGAAACTCCAGCCTGACATACTGTGGACAACATCCAAATACAAACCAAGGTAATGCATTGGCATTGGCCTTCCTCAGATGGGAAACGCGCAGGCAGAAGATATTTTTGAGTCTTTGTCGGTACTGTGCCTCTTTACGCTCTACCAACATTGTCCCGACTTGTGCAGTGGTATTTGCAGACAGACCTATTGATTCCTGACCTAAAGCGTTGGTGAGAGCAGACGAGTCTCTGGTCCTTAATTTGCTGGGCAAAAACCAAGACAGGATTTTTCACCAGGAAAAGCATAGTTCTCCAGTAGCTGAGGACAACATGGAGTGGGATTTACTGTGTAAATCCTAAGCCCACATAGAAAGCCCAAAATACAAGGAAGGTTCATCTTACAGATTGGATGACTTGATTCAAAACCATAAGTTGCTTATTCTTTGTTTTCTTATCTAAAGTCAGGACTGGTTCCAGAGCTGTGGCTGATGTGAACCTGCTAATGGGAGTTGAGCACAACTGCTTTTCAGAAAAAAAAAAAAAATATATATGCCATTTAAATGTACATGATATATGATATGTGTATATGATATATATGTGTATATGAATTATGCATATTAAAAATAATGGATATGAATATATATGGCTATATAAATATATAATTTAATATAAATACATACATGCACGAAGGTGAGGACTCAGGAAGAGGCCGGCACAGAATCTGAGTTCTGCTCCTCACCATCATATTGAGCCCTGAACTAAGTGCAGCCCCACCCACCATTTTATGAAACGACTAGGAAGTGGAGGCAACTAGACGTTTTTGGCCTATGAAGGGTTCCAGTCTATTGTCCCGTATCACACTGTGTTTTCTAGAATGATTCCAGATATGCTTTCCATTTATATTTAAACTTGACTTGTTTGAGAACACCCTTCAGGTTTTCTGAACCTAAATCCTCAACAGCTCACATGTAGGATTCAGGTTGTATTTTATCCTTTCTCTGAAAACCTAACATTTTTGCTTGGAGGTAAGGGTGCGTGTATGTGTGTGCCTGGACTCAGATTCCGTTCTGAGCACTCTTCTTCTCTTGATAAAACCCTCAGCCCTGTAGCTGTTGGCAAGATTCCCTCTGCTTCTCACTGCCCTACTCTTGAAGAAATGCAATGGTAAAGCTCTAGCACTCTAAGTGTGCCCGGCTGTGAAAATGCCAGATAAATAAACCTACTGTTTATCCTTTAGCCCACACCATAAGCTCATGGACCACTGTCCAACTGCACATAGGGTCCCCAAGCTGCCTATTTGTAATTCAACCACAATATGTTCCTCATCACCCCAGTCATTTAAAAAAAACTATGTGCCTGGGGTGCCAAAGCAAGGGTAGAAGATCACAGCAACTGCACGCATGGCTTCTGTTTCTACTTTTTTAGGAAGAAATCTGAAGGTCAAAGACTTCACTCAAAAATGCAATGGTTTAAAAAGTGTTTGGGGGGCAAAAAAGTGAAACCTGTACATAGTTTTTTTTTAACCCCAAATACACATTTTCTACCAACATTTTGAAAATTCCTCATCATCTGTGCATGCAGGTGGGAGCATGACTAAGTCCCTTTGCGTTTCCCCACGGGGAGCTCAGGGTCAGGCACTGCTCAGGTGATGCTGTCTAATGATGCTCGCCTAGGACTCACGAATCCACACTCATGTAGACCACACGGCCAGCAGTGAAGTCCTACCCTGGAAATGAAGATGTGCACTGCAGTGTGGAGTCCCTCTCATCCAACTTCTGGAAAAAAGCTTCCCAAAGAATAGCCGATCAAGACAAATACAAATCTAATAAATCAACTTCAAGGGCAACTTGGCAAATGTACGCAAATTCACTCAATTCCAAGTTGTTTAGATACTGGCCTGCTTTTTAAACTATATACAAATGAATTTAATAATATATTTTGTTTATTGTCATGATGAAGATAATTGGGACATATTTAGCACATTTCACAGTTTTTCTTCACAATCAACTGAAGAGTCACTCACATGAATTCTCTTAATATTTCCATGTTTATTTTTAAAACTTCTCCAAAATTTGGTAGTAAATGATCCCGAAAACCATGTTACATGTATTGGATAAGAGAAATCAGAGATTAATGAGAACAAGACACACTATAGGTCTTCAGAAGTTAGAAGTTCCAAAGACAAACTAACATTTAATATTGCAAAATGACAAGTTAAGGAGAATGTATTAGACTTTTTAATTGCTGGGATTTTAAAAACTGGGAATGATTTGTATATTTTGTACCTTCTTCAAGATATTAAGAAACAAAGTAAAACTAAATTTATATCATGTTGTAACATATGCTATGTAATTTGCCATTAAAATTAGTTTATTTAGCCATATAACTTTGGCAGTAAAGAAAGTACCACATTAGGGGCTCTGATGAAGTTATCCAGGGCTGGCCTAATTCCTGCCTGAACACTGCCTCTGGTGCTTTACAGGAGTTCTTCTGTATCTTCAGTGTCTCAATAGGATGGAAATATACGAATAACATTTTTGTTTCCCAAAATATTTAGCTAACCAAGAGGTAGCTGCTTGATTGATCCTATCCTGAAAATGCTCTAACAACCCTGTGTAATAGCTAAATGAACCCATGAACTAACTGGGTGAGTGAATCAATGATTGCATAAGAAACTTCAATTTTTTTTCATGGATATTTCCTCTTCCTCTCTTGTCTGGCAGCAATAAAATCTCCCTGAACAAGGGTCTATTTCATATGGCTATAATACTGTTAAGCAAATAAAAATGTTATACATATGTGCAGTTAATCTGATAATCATTTCAAAATTATGTCATACACAACCAGTCAACTGGGTAAACTAGGTTCCTAGGAACAATTTAAGGTGGATGCTACACCAAATAAAAGACATTTTATTGATCTTCATAGTCATGGCTAAGATTAAAAATTCTTTCTATGTTGGAAGAAAAGAAATTTTTTAGTTGATACTGAGTAATTAATAGTCATTGTTCATTGAAAACCTTTCAAATTTAGCCATTTCCAAGTAGAAACCTAGCTTTTGAGTGATTTGTTTTCAGGTCAAAGGTAGATGGCATCCATCTTTATGAGTTGGCATCTGTAAAATCCATGAATTTTAGAATAAATATGTAGTACTCTCCATTTTTTCTGTGTTTAGGTAATACTATCTCCTGTTTCCTGGGAAGTGATGATGGCTAGCACCTATCAGTAATAATTCTAAAAGAATTACAAATTTTTTAGAACCTAAAAATGAAATTATGTCTTCCTCAAACTACTTTCAAGACAGCTATTTTTAGTAACAAAAATGAACTTATACAAATGAGTGTTTTCCTCAAATAAGTTCTATTACTATAATCTGTCTTGAATTTATAATTGATCCTATGTATCAAATACGTCTTTTCTCTGCTCTATAAGTTTTACTTAGGATATGGTTCAAAACCTATATAATCCTAACCTATGACCTAAGTAAGGCTTTAGTATGCCTATAGAGGAGGCATGTGTTACACAATTTTCTATGGAGGAGGCAAAAGTTAAAACTTAACAGAATTTAAATAATACTTGCTTTTAAAAATTTTTAAATTTTAATTAATTAGTATTTAACAGATTCAATATGCTTTGTAGGTACAATTCTAAGAACATAAATGATATTCCCTTCCTCACTCCCTCCCTACTTTCTCTCCTCTCACCCTCCTTTTTTCAGTTTTTGAAACAGTAAATTTTAAGTTTACATTACAGTAAAAAGGTTTGATACTTCAACAAATAAGTTTACATCACATTGAGTGAAATAAGCTGGACCCAGAAAAATAGTGCATGTTCTCCCTTAAATGTGGGAGCTAAAATTTAAAACCACAAAAAAAGAGATGATATCTGTGTATATCAGTATTGTTGCAAATGTAGTTTTATAAAACTTCATTTTATACCTTTGTGAAACCAGTGGATAAGAATGTTATACTACTATAGTTTTAATGATCTGTGATTACTTTACAATTCATTGCATATGAGTGAAATGGTTTTTTTCTCCCATTCAACAGTCCCACAAAACCAAGCTCCTTTTGATATTTGCTTCTTACCTGTTAAGCAATACTTTTACCTTCTCATTTGTATACATTAAACATAAAAAAGTACCATATAATTTTTTCCAGGACAGACTCAAGATGAAAATAACTTGGCTGGAAAGTACACAGAAGCATATTACTCAGTCACAACTTGCAATTTTTGAGAAGTGGAGTGTCGGTGACAAATCCAAAATCCAAGCTGAACATGGACTTACTGTTCACCAGCAAGAAGTGCCAAGAACCTCCCAGTGTGATGAGATACACAACGTGCCTCTGCAAATTCCCAGCCTTCATGAGCAGCATCACCCAGTTATAAATGAAAGCCCTATTCTCTTATTGGGTCACCAGAGTAAGATCTCCAATCTTATTTAGACAAGGCCTTAGTCAAAGTGGAAGTTCTCTCCTCCCTTCAGAGAAAGGCACCTCCTTCTTTGATGGCCCGTTCACCTCCAGCTTTGAAAATATGAATCCCTCTTTACTAAATCCATGACAAAAACTGCAGTGGGACTGAGCCAGTTGGGTGAGAGGTCAGATAAACATGGGCGCCAGCATTCTCCTGTGACAGAGGAAGCTGAGATACAGGCTGGGTTTAGGCTTCCATTCTCCTAACTTCACAGTGATGCTGTTGCCATGCAAGGACACTGAACAGCTCAACTAATTATCCAGCTCCGGTTTGTTTTTGAAGGAGGCCCACCAATTTTTATATGATAAAGATAACAGTGGATATAAATCTGTTACACCACCTATTGCATGAAGAGTAGATGGATTTTAACCAAACATGAGACTGAGGTCTAGGATGACATATTATACAGTGTAAGTTATCTGAGTATTTGGAATTCATCCTCAGGAGGAACCAAAGTGAAAGATCAGTAGTCATTTCCCAAGCCACTCACTGCCACTGGGGTGTAAGGCACAGAACCATGCATAGGCCATTTGGGAATAAGAACAGTCAGGGACTCGGGATAGTAACAACAAAAATTGGCAGCATAAAATGCAAGAATAGACCCTAACATGGTAGGTCTTTTTATATGTAGTTTAAAACTTTAATTCTATCTAAGTTATACAAATTTCATGTATTTCATATATACTGATTCAGGAACATGATGATACTTACCACTCGACCTTCCCTCCCACCCACTCCTCCTCCCCTCCTCCCCCCTCCCTCTCTCCTACACTAGGTAAGGAGTTCAAGGAATAGTTTGAAGGGAAAAAAAAAAAAAAACCTGTTCCTCAACAGTGGAGACAAGTGCTGTAAACAATCATTGTATCTCAAAGTGTCAATCTCACTGCTAAATGTTACCTTTTGGGTAGTATTTTAGTTACCACACACCAGGGAGAACATACAGTATTTGTCTTTTTGGGACTGGCTTATTTCACTGAGTATAATGGCTTCCCACAGCATCATTTTGTTGCAAGTGACAGGATTTCATTTTCTTTTTTACTGCTGCGTAGTCAAGTGTGTTGTACTCCAACTGGAAATATTTGCACAGTTCAGTCCAGGGAAACAATAGTATTTAATTGCACAGGGGGAGAAAGGTGCTTCTCTCTCATGTCCGTGTTGCAGGAGTCCTCACAGCATCTAGAAGATTCTTTCCTCTAGCCTCTAACACTCCAGATATTCTGCAGCTGTGATTTGGACACTGAAACTCACTGACTTACTGAGCCCTTGAAGTCAAAGAGGTAAAGAAGAGAACTACAATTGATTGCTTTTTTCCATGATGTGACTTGTATCTATTGTAAAAACTATTAAAAGTAATAATTTGGGGGCCAGTGCTGTGGCGTAGTAGGTGAAGCCACCGCCTGCAATGCTAGCATCCCATATGGATGCCAGTTCAAGTCCCTGATGTTCCTCTTCCGATCCAGCTCTCTGCTATGGCCTGGGAAAGCAGTAGAAGGTGGCCCAAGTCCTTGGACCCCTGCACCTGTGTGGGAGACCTGAAGAAGCTCCTGGCTCTTCAGATCAGCACAGCTCCGGCCATTGTGGCCAACTGGGGAGTGAACCAGCGAATGGAAGACCTTGCTCTCTCTCTGTCTTTCCTTCTGTCTTTGTGTAACTCTGTCTTTCAAATAAATAAATCTTTAAAAAAAAAAAAGTAATAATTTGATGCCCATGTTGCAAATGCAGTGTTTTGTCAAACTTTGTTTCAAGTATTTGTCTGACATATTGATAGGAATTATAGATTACTATAGTATGAAGGATTTCATACTATAAAATACTTATAATTCTTTATAAATTTCTAAATTTACTGTAAGTGAATGAAGTTGACATCATTTCACTTGATTATCATTTACAGCCATTGCCTATTTTCCTGTTGGACTATGTTTTTTTTTACTTTTTTATTTGCTGAGCACTTTGGTCTAGCCATTAAGCCTTTCACAATAATATCAACTAAGACTACATTCTCTCAAATATATACTATTAAGTTTATAAAATACTAATTCAGGAGTAGGCATTTAATGTAGCATTTAAGATGCCCTAATCCCACATCCCAGTGTCTTGGTTCAATTTCCCACTCCTGCTTCCTGCTAATGTACACCCTGGAGACGGTGGTGACAACTCAGGCAGCTGGATCCTCGCCACCCTTGTGGCAGAGCGAGACTGAGTCCCTAACTCCCAGCTTTAGCTTCAGCCTCAGCCACTGTGAGCATCTAAGAAATGAACCAGAGGACAGAAGCACACTTGCTTTCACTCAATGTCTTAATTATTTCAATTTTAACAAATAGTATTTTCTGACATCATTATATATTTGATAGCTTTACACTAGAATTTTTAAAATGTTCATAGAAATGCATATTAGAAAAATTTAAACAAAATTTCAAAATTTTTTTAAGATTTTTTTTCTTCTTTTTTTTTTTTTTTTTTGACAGGCAGAGTAGACAGTGAGAGAGACAGACAGAGAGAAAGGTCTTCCTTTGCCGTTGGTTCACCCTCCAATGGCTGCCGCGGCCAGCGCACTGTGCTGATCCAAAGCCGGGAGCCAGGTGCTTCTCCTGGTCTCCCATGGGGTGCAGGGCCCAAGCACTTGGGCCATCCTCCACTGCCTTCCCAGGCCACAGCAGAGAGCTGGCCTGGAAGAGGGACAACCAGGCCAGAATCCGGCGCCCCGACTGGGACTAGAACCAGGTGTGCCGGCGCTACAGGCGGAGGATTAGCCTATTGAGCCGCGGTGCCGGCAAAATTTCAAAATTTTTACACCGAAATAAATATCCTCTAATTCTTTTTTCCTACTTAATTTTTTAAGCATTAGAAACACTGCTTTAAAAACCCAAACCTGAATTTAAAAGATTGAATATGAATGATAACAAAACTGGCTTTGAGTAAACATCAGGACAGTAAGTACATGCACATTTCATGCTACCAAGTGAGTTCTATTTATCTGACAAATAAACAAAAAGACATGAACCAGCTCTTAGCCTAAAGCTACTCATTCTTTTAAACATGGTCATCACTGCAGAAAAACGACCAGTTGCTGGTTTTGCTCATATTACAATCTAGAAAGACAGATCGTAGGAAACATTGCCAAAACATTGGCTGGGAATACACTGACAATGACAAATCTGTAACACACCATCTGCAGCTCATACACAATATGTAACTTACATAAGCTTTGATCAACAGCAGCAAGTGCTTATCAGAAAAATCTATTTTGCCTTTTCAATTTTGGATTCTGTTAAGATGATTTACTGATTGAATTTTAGACCTCATGCATGAAGACTGAATATTATTAGCATTCTTGGAATATGAACGCATACTCTGAGACTCAATTCTTCACTGAATTTTAATTTTGAAGATGTTCTTTGTTTTCTTCATATTAATAATCAGAATTTTAATAATTTTTGTGTCCTCACAGAAATAGTACAGAGTTGTATTTCTAACTATATTTGTTTCATTTTTCCAAACTATAAAGTTACAATTCTATAACCACATTAGGATCATAATATACTACAGACAGATTTCCAATGTAAAGTAATCAAAAGTAACCTCATTGCTATCTTAACTACACAAAGAGTGGTTATGATAAAAAGATGTTTTCTAAACATATTCCTTTTCTCTCCTGGTGATGTTTTTTTCCCCAACTATGCAACCAGTCACCTAAATATACAAGCTCACTCTTAGCATATGAGGCTACTAATTGGGTTCTTGCTCAGAGACTGGAATATAAACAACTAGAGACCTCAAATCTACCCAAGTAACTATAAAATGGCAACTGCTCCAGAGGTCCAGCTCCCTGCTAATGTACTTGGGAAAGCTGCAGAAGATGGTCCCAGGGTATGGGCTCTTGTCACCTACTTGGAGACCCAGAACAAGCTCTTGGCTCCAGGCTTTGGAGCCAAGAGCTTTCCCAGCCCAGGCCATTACAGCTATCTGGGAGGAAATCAGGGGATGGGAGATCTCTTTCACACCCAGAAAGTTTTCCCTCCAGCAGCATTCCCGACAGGGCATCAGGAAAGAGAAAGAAGGCCCATGGCCAACGTCCATACCATTTCCGGTCAATGCCAACTGGGCTCTCGGTCCTTTGCTAAGATGCCCATCTAGGTGGGTCAAGTGTACTCTCTCCTTTATTTCTCTTCATTAAAATTTGCTGGCATGCTCATCACTAAAAATAAAAATATCAGGGGCTGATACTGTGGCACAGTGGCTAAGCCTTCACCTGCATCACCAGCATCCCATGTCAGTGCAAGTTGGAGCCCTGACTGTTCCACTTTCGAACCAGCTCTCTGCTATGGCCTGAGGAAGCAGCAGAAGATGGCCCTAGTACTGGATTGCTGTACCTTCGGGCAAGACCCGGAAGAAGCTCCTGGCCCCTGGCTTCGGATTGGCCCACCTGCTGCCATTGTGGCCATCTGGGGAGTGAATCTGTAGATGGAAGACCTTTCTCTGTCTCTCCCTCTCTCTGTAACTGTCTCCCAACTAAATAAATCTTAAAAACAAATGAAGAATATAATCTTCTAAAAAAAATAAAAAAATAAAATACCAGGAAAAGTATACAGAGAGAATGGGGTAAGTGGGGTACATCTTTAAAAAAATCTATTTTCATCTTTCTGAAAGACATGAAACTAAACCTCACCTTTTTATTTAGCTCTCTGCCCATAACACATATTCCTAGCATGTTTTATGAATGGAATAGGAGTTATTCTTAGAGATAATGTCCTTCCAGTTATGGTCAGTTTAACAAGACAATGGATGCAACTTTATAAGACCTAAATACAGAAATCAGCAAATAGCAGAATGAGTATGACAATACACTATGCATGGTATTTGTGCTTACTGTAAGGATGCTTAGCCTCTAATGTGAGATATTCACCATTGTGCAAATAGCTGTTTTGTATTTTATCAAAATCACTCCCACTACAAATTAACTCGTAACTTATATATATGAGAACTGAAATTTTGTGTAAGTAGGGATAGTTGTCAGTTCTGAGAAATTGAGCTAACAGTCCTTTAAGAGAAAAGATCCATCATAAAGGATATAAAGCAAAAATTAAAAAAAAAAAAAAAAACTTCAGAGCAAGACAAGATTTGCAACAATCATCCTGTTATCTGAACTAGCACTGAATAATTCTGGAAAGGCTGGGGTTAAGGTGAGATAATCGGTTTATAAAGAAAGTTCAAATCAAGGGCCAGTTTAGTATGAATTGGTAGATATAAAACAGACTGCAAATACATTTTATCTTATTTAATATAAAATCTACACAGTTTTTGAATAGTGAAATGTACAGATTTATTTCTAAAGAATCTGACAGTCCTTTTGTTTTGTGTTTCTTTTGCTAAGATTTATTTCGATTTTGTGACAACCGCCAGGCAGGTGCTGATACCAAAATATTGTACTGAGGGCAGATGCAGGTTGGCTGCCAAGAGGCTCTGGCAGTCACCGGCTCTCAGGGACTCCAATGTGAATAGCTGCACACACACCAAGTCACCGTCACAAGAGCACCCGAAGCCAGTTGTGGCACCACAGTCGCGAGTCTCGTTATAACCATGAGAAAAGTCAGTTTGAAGAAAACGAGAAAAAAAATGGCCAATATCACACCACCCCCACCCCACCCCCTCCCAGGTCCCAAACAGTGGCATGGCGAGACACTATCCTCTTGGGAGCAGAGTCAAGTGAATCCCGGTGCAAAGCAGACTGAGAAAACGCAGCTGGGCTGAGTCTGCTGGTTCCTCCCCCAGGGCCTTACCTGTGGAATAAATATTTGGAGCTTCTATAGCCAGGTGGCTTCCACCGGCCCTTCCCCTCCCACCAGCACAAAGTAAAGCTCCAGTGCTATAGAGCAGCCAGGAAAGGGGGCTTAGGAGCAGCTCCTACAGCTCAATGCCTGGCCTAATGCACAAAGACCTAGCCCCCGATGTCCCCCACCACCCTCCACCATCCAGCCTTGCTCCCAGACTAAGCCTCCACAATTCCTGCCGTCAAGTGGATTAGCTGCACTCCAGGAGATCAAATTAACTGGTGTTTCTCACTGCCAGGCTTCAGTAGGCCCAGAGGGGAACCCCAAAACTTTACAGAGCCCAGGGACTACAGGACCTAGCAGTGCCCAGCCTAGGGCCAACCTGAACAGCCAGTGAGCTGCCTTTATCATCTTCCTCCAATCTTGAGCAGATAGTAAGGAGTCCATGACTGTGTTTTGAAAATCAGCGCTCCCAAGCCCAGTGCTTCCAAGATCCTAATGTTTTCCTTCCCCAGGCCAATGCCCACGGATGGAATCTCTGGACTTGCCCCAACATCAGGCAGAGACCTGCACAAGGTGAAGTAGGCTTGCTTTGCTTGCAGCCTTGCAGACCTCGTGAGTCAAGTTGCTCTTGAAGAACCTGTGGGTCAAGAATGCAAATGCAAAAGAAAATAAATACCTATCAACGGGGCTGGTGCTATGGCATACTGGGTAATAGCTGCTGCCTGCAGTGCCAGCATCCCATACAGGTGCCAGTTCGAGTCCCGGCTCGAGTCCTGGCTGCTCCATTTCTGATCCAGTTCTCTGCTATGGTCTGGGAAAGCAGTAGAAGATGGCCCAAGTCCTTGGGCCTCTGCACCCACATGGGAGACCCAGAAAAAACTCCTGGCTCCTGGCTTCATATTGGCACAGCTCTGGCCATTGCAGCCAACTGGGGAGTGAACCAGGCACTCTCCCTCTCAAATAAATAAAATGAATCTCTAAAAAGGAAAGGAAAACAAGAACAGATCAAACCTGAAATTGGTAGACAGAAATTTAAAACTTCAGAGCACAAGTAAATGACAAAGGGACTAAGGAAAAAAAAAAGAAAGAAAAGAACAAAGAGAAGAAAATGAAATGAAAATGAATACTTGTGGGGAGCAACTCGGACTAGACTAAGTTACTGGAATTAAGACTTATTCTATGCATCTGCTCTCCCACAATATGGTGCTGGGAGAGGAGTAAACAGCTTCTACATAGCTGCCTCTCACCAACTTGACAAGCTGCAGGACCTGCTCCTGATTGGAGGAGAGCAGCGTACTCGGCGTGTGGGTAGCAGAGTTGGGATTGGTGGAAGAGGACTATAAAGGAGGAGAGAGACAACATGCACCAGGAACATCTAAGGGGAACATCTATCTGAAGGAACACCTGTGAAGCCCCTGAGAGAGCCGGCCGGCGGTGTGCCGCTCCCCCGCGGAAGTGGGGAAAGTGGCAGGGGGGCCCGCCCCTCCACGGAGGTGGAGGGATGGCAGCCAACCCGGGAAGAACCAGCAGCAAACCCAGGGAGGGCTGAGCAGACAAAAGAACAGCGCAGGGTCCTGTGTCGTTCCTCCGCGAAGAGGGGGAGTGACAAATACTGATTATTAGAAAAAGATAAAAAATTGGTAAACAGACTAACCAAAAAAAATTCAAATCCATAGAATCATGATTAAAAATGGAGATGTTACCACTGACAACACATAAGTACAAAGTATTGTTTGAGAAGCAGACAAATTCATGGAGATATACACCTGACCTATATTAGATCATGAGGAAATAGAAAAGCTAAAAAGATATGTAATGAGTAGCAAGACTAAATCATCATTTGAATAAATCTCCCATTAAGGAAAAGCCCAAAATCAGATGGCTTCATTTCTGAATTATACCAAACATTAATGCATAATTATAAGGGCCAGTGCTGTGGCTTAGCCACCAGTAAAGCCACCATGTGCAGCACATACATCCCACATGGGTGCCAGTTTAAGACCTGGCTGCTCCACTTCCGATCCGGCTCTCTGTTATGGCCTGGGAAAGCAGTGGAAGACAGCCCAAGTTCTTGGACCCCTGCACACACATGAGAGAGAAGAAGCTCCTGGCTCCTGGCTTTGGATCAGCAAAGCTCTGGCCACTGTGGTCATTTAGAGAGTGAACCAGGGGATGGAAGACCTCTCTCTAACTCTTTCAAATAAATAAATCGTTAAAAAAATAAAGCATAATTATCACCAATTCTTTTTAGATGCTTTCAAAAAGTAGAAGAGGACGGAATTCTTACAAATTCATTCAATGAAGTAAACATTACCTTGATACCAAGACCAGGCAACAACACAAACAAAAAAACAAACAAACAAACAAAAAACTGCATGCCAGTGTCCCTGATGAACATACAAGCAATAATCCTCAACAACAAAACCCTGGCAAATTAAATCTAACAGCACATTAAAAAGATCATTACCATAATCATGTGAGATTCATCCCAGGAATGCACATGCAGATCAATTAATAGAATATATCACATCAGCAGAATGAAGGACAAAGATCATGATTACCTCAATAAACATAGAAAATGAAGTTATCAAATTCAGCATCCCTTCATAATAAAAACTCTGCCCTGGAGATTCCTCAGAAAGCTGAAATTAGGTCTACCAAAGGACCCAGCAATCCTCCTCCTGGGAATTTACCCAAAGAAAAGAAATCCACATATCAAAGAATTATCTGTATTCCCATGCTTAATGTAGCTCAAGTCACAATTGATAAGATATGAAATCAACCCAGATGTCCATCAACCAATGACTGGATAAAGAAAATGGGCTATCTATACAATATGGAATATTACTCAGCCATAAAAAAGACTGAAATCCTGTCTTTTGCAAAACAGATGCAACTGAGAGCCATAATACTCAGTGAAAAAAAGCCAGTCCCAAACAGATACCAAATCTTTCCCTAATAGTGTTAACTAATAAGGTATATAAAACATAATATATATTAGCAAAATTGACATTTTGACAATGTGTTATTGTTTATAGTCCTCATCTCTACTGTTGTGGTACATTGTCTGTTTTTTCTTATTTTTTGTTGAATTCTTTACATAGTGGAAGGTTAATCTTATGATTATAAACTGAAAGTATGTCATTGTAAAAATTAAAAGACTAAGGAAGGAGGGAGGAGGGAGGGTGCAAACGTGGGTGGGGGGGGGAGGGGAGGGGAGGACGTATCACCATGCTCCTAAATCTGTATATATGAAATACATGAAATTTGTTCACCTTATATAAAATATTGCTTAAAAATATTGACATGATGCATGTATATATACACACACACATAGTTTTCAGAGACGGAGGGAAACAGGGCGATAGAGGTGGGGACGTGGGGAAAGGCAGGCTGAGCAAAGAAACTCTTCAAGGGCCAGCGTCAAGGTACACTGGGTTAATTCACTGCCTGCAAAGCCAGAACCCCATATTAGAGATCGACTTTGCACTCTAACTGCTCCACTTCCAATGCAGCACCCTGCTAATGTGCCCAAGAACAAACCGGAAATGGCCCAAGTACTTGGGCCCCTGCCACCCATGTCAGAGTCCCATACTCCTGGTTTCTGGATTCAGACAGGCCCAGCATCAGATGTTGTAGCCATTTGAGGGGTGAACAAGTGGATGGATGATTTCTTTCTCTCTTCTCTCTCTCCCTCTCCCTTTTAGCTGAAAGCTCTCTCTTGAGGATCCAGAACAAGACAGTGATGCCCACTTTCACCACTTGTATTCAACATAGTACTGGAGGTCCTAGCTAGAGAAAATAGGCATCCAAATTGAAATGCGGAAAGCCAAACCATCAATGCTTACAGATGACACGATATTATATATAGAAAACCCCAAGACTCCACCAGAAAGCTGTTAGAATAAATAAAATCAGATTTACAGGATACAAAGGCAATGCACAAAACCACTAGTGTTGTTATATACCAATAGTGAATTAACTGAAAAGGAATTTAAGAAAATAATAACATTCCCAATAGATACAAAAAGTAAAATATCTGGATAGAAATTTAGTCAAAGAGGTGAAAGATGTCTATAGTTGAAACTACAAAGAACTGATAAAAAGAAACTGAAGATGACACCAAGAAGTGAAAAGACATCCTATGTTTATGCTTAGGAAGAATCAGTATCATTAAAATGCACATACTAACCCCCAAAACTTACAGATTCAGTGCAATCCCTCTCAAAATTTCAAAAGTGACATTTTTCACAGAATTAGGAAAGACACAGCTGACTTTTATATGGAATCACAAAAGGACCCCAAATTGCCAAACCAATCTTGAGCAAAAAGAAAGTAAGAAGCATTGTGCTATCTGATTTAAAATAGGTTACAAAGCTACAATAATTAAAACAGCATGGTATTTGCTTAAAAAACAGATCTTTAGAGAAATACAACAAAATAGGGATTCTAGAAATATATGCAACTACAGCCAATTCATCTTTGCAGAGAAATAAAACCTGACCCTTATCTCTCACTTGTATAAAAATCATCTCAAAATAGATTGAAGACTAATGGTGAGACCTGAAACACTTCAGGATATTGGGATGAACAAGGATTTTCTGGGTAAGACCCCAAAAGTACAGGAAATAAAAGCAAAAAGACAAATAGGACTTCAAACTAAACCTCTTGTGCCCAGCAAAGAAAACCAACAGAACAACCTAAAGCATGGGAGAAGATATTTGTAAGCTATGCATTTGACAAGCAATTAATATCCAGGAAAAAAAATAAAAATTAAAAAGTGTGAAACAAATCAATAGGCATTCCTCAAAAGAAGATACACAAATGGCCAATAGGTACATTAAAAGTTCTCAACATCATGAATCTTCAGGGAAATACAAATCAAAACCACAATGAGCAATCACCCTACACTAATAAGATTGGCTGTTATCCAAAAGACCAGAAGTAAGAAGTGATGATGAGGACATGGGGAAAAGGGAACCCCTGTTCACCAGTGGTGGAAATGTAAATTAGTACACACATGTTGGACAACAGTATGGAGCCTAGTCCAAGAACTAATGATAGAGGCCAGCATTGTGCACAGTGTGCTAAGAGGCTATGCACACTGCTGGCATCACATATGGGCGTGAATTCCAGCTCCGGCTGCTCCACTTCTGATCAAGCTCCCTGCTAATGAACCGGATAAAGTAGCAGCATGTTGCCCAAGTACTTGGGCCCCTGTCACCCGCATGAGAGACTGGATGGAGTTCCTGGCTCTGGCTTTGGCCTAGCTTACCCCTAGCCATTGGAACCATCTGGAGAAAGAACCAGCAGATGGAAGATCTTCCTCTCTCTTTCTCACTCTGTCTCTCCCTCACTGTCATGCTGCCTTTCAAATAAAGCTCCAGAGAAAACTAAAAACTCTGACAGGATCTAACAATCCCACTTCTAAGCATACATACAAGAGGAATGGAATCCACCTGCTGAGGAGACATCCACACTCTGATATTTACTGCAGCACTCTTCACAATACATGGTCAGGACATGCAAACAACCCAAGCAGCCATCAGCCGACAAGTGCATAAAGGAAGTGCAGTACATGTACACAAAAGCAGACTTCTAAGCCACAAAAAAGATGAAACAGTGTCGCTTGCAACAACGTGGATGGACCTGGAGACCATCCTGTCAAGCAAAATCAGCCAAACACAGAGGGACAAATATCAAATGACTTCAATCCTATGTGGACTCTACCAAAAAATCTGATTTCATAGAAGTCAAAAATGCAGTTGTGGTTGCCAGAGACTGGGGAGGGAAGTGGGGCAGGTGGTACTGGGAAAAGTTGACTGACAGGCAGCAGGTTATAGCTAGATAGGACCAAGAAGATCTGGGCTTCCAATGCATAACGAGCTGAAGACATTGCTGATTTACAACATCCCCTATTTAAAAAAAAAAAAAAAAAAAACAAGAAAGCTTTTTTGTATTTTTCACTATAAAAATGTCAGATACTTGAAAGTATAAATACAAAAAACTGCACATCACACCAGCATAAATGTACTGAAACATCACAATGTACCCCATCAATATGCCTAACTTTTATGGTTGTTAATTCTTTTACTAAAAAAACAAAAATAGAATATTATATTTATTATTTACTAAATGCCCTTTGTCCCTAAACCATGGCATTATCTTGTTAGTGCTTGGTAAGTTTTATAACCTTTTGCAAAGGTATACTGAAAATAATAAACTATCTTAGAAGACGAGTGTTTATTCAGATGAGAAAGGTTCTCTACTAGGGTAATTCAGTTCTCCTGAGTTCCTAAGAGATTTCTACCAGAAAATTCAAAAGGGCTCTCCCTCCTCTGAAACTTGCAGTGTGCAAAGACATAAAATTTAAAATAACTGAGAGCTGGACAAATGTGAAGTTCTGAAGTCCAGACCAAAAAAAAAAAAATCACTGATGGTCTAGATTATTAGGTAAACCCCACAATTTCATTTCTTTTAAAATGTTTTCCCTGATCTTCTGAACTTGTTCTAGAGATGTCTGGCTTTGGTAGTTACCTCAGTACTTTGACAAGATCAAGAGCTCCAAAAAGACATTCGATAGGAATTAAATAGGTTTCTTTCCCTTAGGAAAAAAGAAAAACACAGTTTCTCTCTGCTCCAGCCTTTCCCCTTTTCTCCTTCCCCCATCCCAATCACGTTGCAGTACATCCTACCAATTGTGCTTCTTACATTTTAAAGAGACAATCAGACACAGAATTCTCATCTGCTGCTTCATCCCCTGAATGCCCATCACTCCCTCCTCCCAGCTGGGGCAGAAGCTGAGAGCTTAGAATGAAATTCAGGTCTCACAGGTGTGTTAGAAACCTAATTATCTGTGCCATACCCACTGCTTCCCAGATCAGTATTCGCAGCAGAGTGAAACTGAAAATCTCATGTCAAACCCAGGTCCTCCAGTATGGGATGGGGCATCTCAAGAACCAGGGCAAATGTCCGCCTCATTTGTCTATCCTTTTATTTTGCACAGTATCGAATATCAGTCACATGATAACAGCACTTTAAACTCAATAAAATACAGAATAAATCATATTTTATAATCTTGGGATATTAGTGTGTTTAGGAAGAAATTACATTAAATAAAACCTTGAGATTCTTAGGTGATTATGTACTGGGAAATGTTGATCTCTATCTTCAGCTTCTTAACACTGTCTCTAAAATATACCCTCTACACAAACAAGTGAGAAATCTCTGGGCTCTGCCCTAGCATTTGCTTTGTATGCAGTGCATTTTACGGAAGCACCTGTTCATATAGATAACTGATGTCAAACGTGGATGCCAGCCCAAAAGACAGCAAGTTCTGTGTGGGGTGCCAAGCAGGAACAGGGCCTGCACGCAGTAGGGAAGTCCCCCACAGCCCCTGTAATCAGGCCCTGAGGGCCACACTTGCAGCAGCTGCTTAGACCTCCTACGTGGCTTCTCACCCTGCTTACTGTGGAAGAGATGCACATGTATAAAAACAAACCCTGAGGTAACACCCGTCTACAGCCCTAAATTAAAATGAGTCTTCTAGTCTATATTCATTACATGGCAATTAAGGAGCCCACTTGAATGAGCATTGTCCTATGTAAATAATTTGGAGTATGGCAATTATCACAAGTGTGCATATCCAAGAGGCTTTGTCTGTCTTCCATTGTTGCCAATTCCACAATGAGGGGATGTTTCTGAGTCTACAAACAGCCTGCATGAGAAGAACTGGTCAGAACCTCAGGAAGTATTTCCTGTTAAAATGCATAGCGAAATTCAGAGCAAATTCAGAAATAAAGTGGAAAACAAACAAACATAAAAAAAAAACCCTTAATGTTAATCTGGGAGAGCCATAAACATTTATAAAATAAAAATCATTTCAGACTAAATTTTGTCCCCAAATAAACACCACTGACCCTTTGAAAACTAATACTATGAAAAAGCAACTCAAGGTAACCACAACTCATCTGTAATAATGGCTTCAAACACAACTAACTCCAGGGCTCGCGATCTGAAAGATTAGGGGTTACATTATTTCATCCAGTTCTCCCAAGAAGCCAGTAAAATAGTGTATTAGCTTTCCATTGCTGATGTAACAAATTACCACAAGCTCGGTGGCTTAAGCCAATAAAAATGTAGCACCTTACCGTTCTGGAAGTCAGCCACCCAAGATGGGTCTTGAAGTGGGTAATTCAGTGTCAGCAGGGCCGTCCACCATTGGAAGACTCTGGGGTGCGGAGGGTGGGGAATCCTTGTTCCTTGCTGCCCACATTTCCTGGTTTGCAGCCCCTTCTCCATCTCCAAAGGCACAAATGGAGAATCAAGCCACACTGAAGCACCCTTGTGATTGCACTGGGTCTTCCTGGATAGGCCGGGAACACCTCTTTCCTGCAAGTCAGCAGATCAACTGCCGTGATCCCAGCCTCAGCTTTCATTTACCCTGATCAGGGAACGTTAAGGACGCACAGGCTCAGGCAGTGAAAAGCAGACGGACATCCCTGAAGGCTGATAATTCTGAGTCCCCCAAATAGGGATGATTAGACCCATGAATACATGAGAGCAATGAGCCTTAAAGAAGCTGAATTATTTGCCTAAATGTACAGATCTAAAATGCTGAAATATCTGAGGTGTTTCTACTCATTCTTCCCAATATCTTCTTTATGCTTCATAGTCATGCTCAGACTAACTGAAGGAGGGTTTAATAACAGGCTTATTTAAGAAGTGCGAGCCGGTATGGGCAGATTCTCAGGGTATGACTGGGGGAGTCATAGCAAGGCTCTGTTAGCACCCTGAAGGAGCAACAGCAGGGAGATCATCACCAGAATTCTAAGACAGAACAAGAAAGACGCCTGCAGGGAGTGGCAAGAGGCTTGACCTTCTGTTGAGGAAAACAGTCAGCCAGTGGCAACCCCGCCAGCCGGGGCTGGGGACCCCTGACCTGGCCCTTCCCCTCTGCCCTTCCTTCTCTATCTATGCAAGCTCTCCACATTAAAACACCTGCCCACAACCTGGGGTCATTGATGAGTCCCAGCAGGTCAGCCTTGGCTGACAGTAGAGCAGAACAAAGCAGAGAGAGGCACTGAAGGGACAGCCAAGGACACCTGAGCATTTCTTTTGCTGTCGCTAATCCATTGATTGACATTAATAGGCATCACTAATTTGTGGGCTCTACTAAAAAGAATACCCTCAACATTTAATTCTTACCAAGAAAATGGTGTGGAAGCAGGCAGAGCCTGCTTTTTTTTTTTTTTTTTTTTTCCTGCCTAGATGTTACCCCTTCTGAAAATATCTACTTATTTACCAGCTCTTACAGAATTGGTTTTTTGTGTTTTTTGTTTTGTTTTGTTTTGCCTTTTTTTTTTTTTTTTTTTTTTTTGGACAGGCAGAGTTATACAGTGAGAGAGAAAGAGAGAAAGGTCTTTATTCCATTGGTGCACCCTCCAAATGGCTGCTATGGTCAGCGTGCTGCGCCAATCCAATCCAAAGCCAGGAGCCAGGTACTTCCTCCTGGTCTCCCATGCAGGTGCCAGGCCCAAGCACTTGGGCCAGCCTCCACTGACTTCCCAGGCCACAGCAGAGAGCTGGACTGGAAGAGGAGCAACCGGGACAGAATCCGGCGCCCCAACCAGGACTAGAACCCGGAGTGCTGGCGCCACAAGATTAGCCTAGTAAGCCACCGCGCTGGCTGGAATTGGTTTTAAGATTTTGGATGCCTGGACTCACCAGGAATGATCTCTGAGAGTTTGTTGGCTGCATTTGGAAGAGGTCTTTGCAGGTGTAGACATGTGTCAAAGGTTAAAAGGATTCATCGTGAATCTGATACTTCAATATTAATATAAAATATCAAAAACAATTTTATAAAGACAACAGACTTCTTTTTTTCCCTTTCCTAGACACATTTTGAGATGTTTGGAAGGACCAGAGCTACTCAACGGCTTTTTGAGGGACTGCTAAAGTGGATCTCTGCTGTGGTTTGGATATGCGTAGAGTGAGTCCCCAAGGTTTCATGTGTTTCAGTTTATTGCCTGTTGTGAGGCAGTGAAAGGGTGGAAATGTGAGGCTGGTTTTTACAGGTGGGGCCTTTGAGAGGTGATTAGGATCAGAAACGGTCATTGGGGTGGACTCTCCACGGTTGAATCCGCGTGGCGTTGTAGGAATAGGAAAGGAGACCCGCAGGAGAAAAACGGAGAGCAGAACGCACAGCGCTGCCCCTGTTCTTTGCCCGGTGCCACTCAGGACTCTGCCAGAGAGAAGACCAGCCCAGAGGGCCCACTGGCCCTGCCCCTGCCCAGCCTCCACTTCGACCCTGCAGCTCTACCAGCCAGAATAGTCCTTGTTTCTTTGAAACTTGCTCTTTCTGGGGTATTGTATGTTTAGCCACAGAAAACCACCCAAGGCAGTCTCCCATACCTGTTTTCCTGTCCTCCTTACCATACCTTTATTTTAGCCTTTTTTTTTTTCAGTTATTCCTTTCATTGGATTCAATAAGAAAGTTTCTTTGAACAATATCCTTAACCATACTGGCAGTATCCCTTTCCAGTGTAGCTTTCCACATGCATGCTGGGCACTTACCCTTCAAAACACACAAACCCACATCTGTCTACTGGATTTTTGAATTCTTTGACCTCTTTCCAAAGTCAAAACACAACCTAGCTTTGACTAAGACTGTCAGCTTCAAAGGCACTTTGGTGTACATAAAAGGGAGATTTCAGGAGCTTTGTTTTCCTCAATTCTTCTAACTCTGTGATCACTAATACAGAGAGGGAGCTAATGAAATTAAGATGAACAAAGTCAAGAAAGGAAATACGAGTGAAGGAGGGAGGCTGGGTCATTTGTTTCGTGTCATGTCCACGGCAGGCAAACCTAAGAGGAAAGATTATACTAAGTTGTGCAAACAGGTAGCAAAGAGGAGATGTGGATCTCAGGTGAACCTGCAAGCTAGAAGTCATCTTAGAAAGAAGTCACTGGGAAAACTTATTCTGAGTTCCGTGAGCTACACTGCCATGGCTATGGAAAGACATGACAAATAATTTAGAATCCAGAGACATCTATTTTTTCCATGCTAACATCTGTGTTAAACGCTCTGGCTGAACCAATGGCATAAAAGTTTCCCAGAGACAGTGCTGTGGAAACACTGTGCTGTAACCTCTTACCCAAGGAGTAAGTCCTCTAAGAAGCATCTCGTCCAGAGACCTTGTGCAAATTGTAGCAGCTTTTACACTGGTAAGCCTCAGTTTGAAAGCTGCCACAGAATGTGGACAAAATCTTTCACTGAACTCTGAATTTAGTTTTGTCTTTTCAAGAAATAGCCTAACTGAAGAGGAACCACTTGGCCTGTTTCAAACAAAAACTGAACTTGAACTTCCCTTCATAAAGTAACTTTTTTAAAGTGAGGTGTCTCTACTAACCAAGAATATTTTGGAAATCAACAAAGCATGTAGTTTCCTTTCTTCTAATTTATATCCATGCCATGTAAAATTACTGATCTACACAATTTAGGTCAAGGAATAGAACCCTGAGCTAACTCAGAGCAATGAATTGCCATGTCATTCCTTGGAAATTATAATGTATTATGAGTTACGGAAGGAAAATTTCAAATACTATCAGAACAGGAAATGTCACTTGCTACTTTTCTAGCAAAAACAGAGATTAATCTCATTTTCAAACACTGTTATACAACTCAGACACATAGATGTTTGTAATACAGACATGAAAAAGAATGTGTCTTATAGTTACATACTGAATACGTTTTACCAATGACATAGGAGGGGATGAAATCATCCTGAGAGTGATACAGTCATAAGAAAGGTGCCAGCAGCTTAAAAACACAGGGAATTTTTTTCAGTGCACGTCTAACATCTCTCATTTTGTCACCAGCACCAGCACTAGCGGAAGGGACAAATGAAGAAGGAAGGAGAGTGGTAAAACCACGTTGAACAAAGCGAGAGAGACAGAAGGAAAGGACAGATAATAGTTACTCTTGGACATTTCCACAGTTCTCTGAAAAATGTCAGGAAACACGAGTGGCAGGCACTTGTTGTAGAAGCTAAGATGCTGCTTGGGATGCCTACCTCCATACTAAAGTGCCTAGCTTGGCTTCCAGTTCCAGCTTCCTGCTTATGTGCACCCTTGCAGGCAGCAGTCATGCTTCAAACAGTTAGGCCTCTGCCACCCATGTAGGATGCCCACATTGGGTTCCAGACTTCGGGCTTCAGTCTGACTTAGGCCTGATTATTGGAGCATTTGGAGAGTGAAGCAGCAGGTTGGGAAATCTTTCTCTATTTCTCCATCTCTCTGCTTTTTAAATCATATGGAAGCAAATAATAAAGAAGTAAATCACTTGAGTGTTCTAACACAGATGATACAGAACGTGTTGGGGGGCACAAAATGAATTTAGTGATAAAACTATGGCCAAAAAAAACAGGAGTTGGTGGTTAAATTAGAACAAAAAGGAGAAGCTTTACCACAAACTGCTTAAGAGCTGCACTGATTTTCTGATAAATAAATATATAGATATAGATATATAGATTAGATATAGATATAGATATAGATATAGATATAGATATAGATTGCAAGTTAGCACCAGAATCAAAAAGCTAGCATGGGCATTTGGCACAAGATTTAAGATAACATTGGATGGGAGGGGTCCCCATATCCCATATCAAAGTATCTGTGTTCAAGTTCTAGCTCTGCTCCTAATTCCAGTTTTTTCCCTTATGTGCACTCTGGGAGGCAGCAGCTGATGGCTCAAGTAGTTGTGTCCCTTCCACCCTTGCAGGAGACCTGGACAGACTTCCTGGCTCCAGGCTTTTGCCTTGTCCACACTCAACCACTGCAGGCATTTGCGGAGGGGCCAGAGATGGGATCTGTCTCTTTCTGTGTGACTGTTTCTCTCTCTGTCTCTCTGCTTCTCAAATTAAGAGGTAGAGAAATAAATTTTTGAAAACATTTTAAATACATATTCGTTATAATTCTTTAGTCCTACTGAAGCCAACTTTTATATGAACTACTGTTCATATGTTATCTTTTTAAGTCCTAAATTACAGATTTCTCCTCCAACAATTAAGTATAGACATAAACATATAATGCCATCTGAGCTGAAATGACTCAAAGTATATAGCAGTCAATACTCTTATGGTGCTCAGAATACAGAGACCAACTGAGTAACACCTGCCTCAAATTGCTCACCTCACAAAACTCCAAACTGTCTGCTACAGCTATGTATAAAAGCCACTCCCCGGAGCTCAGATATGCCCTGGGTGTTTCCTTGTTCATAATGGCTTCGAAAAACATTTTGAACACTTCCTCTCCTCATTAAAAGTACAGTGCATGTTTGCAGCTCACAGGAATGATTTCAAGCCCATTTTTTTGTATGACCTATTTTCAATGAAACAGAAAATACAAAAATGTTTAGACCCTTAATATTTTTCTTTCCAAATGCATTTAACAGAATTGATTCCTGCTAGAGCAGGAAGACTTCTAAGAAGCTCCCCTTAAAGCTATGAAATTTCAGGGCCTTAAAGTCTGTTATTTTACAGCCAAAGGCCGTGTTGCTAAATGAGGTTCTGCTTCTTTCTACAATGTAACCCATTTCTTCAAGCCCAGAATAATTATCTAAATGACTGGCCTTCTAGTTCCACATATACTTTTGTTAGATTTTGATTTATTTCATGCCCAAAACCTTGGATCACCTGTCTCATCTTTGAAGTGTGTCCTCTTGTTCTAGTTTGTGTACTTAGTTTCCTGACTCACTAATTATCTTAATACATCTCAACTATTCAGACCACCCAGTTGCAATCAACCCTGGCAATGCAGTACCAGTGGAAACCCCACTCTAGTTTCCAAAATACTCCCCTGTCTTTACAGGAAAATGCCTCCTTTCTCAAGCCAGAGACCCTACCAGCATGATTCAACTTTTTTATGTTTACTCTCAGTCCCTATTGATGGCCCACACCTTTTTATATTCTCATTCACAAAAGGATATACTTCCCTGCATCGTATCTTCCTACTTAGTAGAAAAATAATTGATAATGGTACCTATATGAATTGTTTCTGAATTGCCATAAGAATAATTTTAATTTCCAAAGTAATCACCACTAAGAATGTCATAGGCAGACTAAATTGCTCTTTAGCTGCAGTGAAATGGAAAAAAAAAAAAAAGAACAACAGTAAGACTGAGAAGACTTGGTTTTTACTTTAGGCACTTAAGCCATGTTAAGTATTTAATTTCCTCTGAACTCACTTTTTTATCTATAACAAGAGAATGATATCATACATATGTCTAGAGGTTATATGATAACCAAATAAAATTAAAACAAGTCAAAACTTTGAAAATAGTAAGAGGGCTATCAAGTTGGAAGTTAAAGACCTTGTTCTCTGTATTGTAAAATCTTCTAGCTGTGGTGATACACTGTAGAATATCCGCAGCATTTTTTCCCTCTCAGTGTATCCATCAGTGAAGTTGTAGATGACACTGACAGTGGATGACATTGGTACCCTGTCCCTTTCCCCTTACCGCCTCAGTCATCTCCTGAAGCCAGGGCCCAGGCCTAATTTTTACAAGTTTTCTTTGGTTGGTTGCTGCTGCTGTTGTTGTATGTTTTGGTTTCTTCACTGCGTTTTTTTTTTTTTTTTGCCAGCAGAGACCACTTTGTATTTGTTCAGGAAGACAGAACTTTGTATCCTATGGGTAGAATTCTTCATCATGACTGTTACACCAACTCTTCAGTGGGATCAGTGTACTTTGTACTCAAAGGGGTAACCAGCAGGATATAAACTGACCCGCTGCTCTCCCCAGCTCACTATCCTAGGATTTCTAAGTGGTGTCACTATCTGGCATCACCTAAAAATCAATGAATTAAATACTATTTAAGAACAACAACAAAAACTCCTCATTTTACTTGAATTTGCCTTAGGGTTAGCTTCTAGGTGAAACAAAAACAAATCCCTTGGAAATAGACCTCAAAAAAGCAAACCTACACATAGTTTTTGATCACATAACTGGTGGTAAAAGCACATCTAATTATTTCTGAACTGGAAGTTCAGTGATGGACCCACGTGAAACCCATCCTTCTAGAACATTTCTCACATACGCCTCATACTGTAGCCACAGTGATCAACTTACAAGTCACCACTGGGAGACTCCATGCCTATATGTCTCTGAATAGGCTAGATTTCTAGGGTCTGAAGGACCTTTTCTCTAACAAGTACTTTGAATGGCCCTAGGGATCTTGAAGATGCAGAGTAACTGTTTTTCCTGCTGTAAAGCATCCGCAGATTTCCCTAACAATTAATTTTGCTCCATCATTTATGCATCGAAGATACCTAATGCAGGTTCTTTATAAAGGATCCCTGCTTGGCCCTCAATTTTCAAATGCTAAAATTTCAGAGAGTTTTTGCTTTCATATCACAAACACCCATGATCATACAATAATAAGCAAAGATCTGCAAAGATCTACTGAGATGAAGACATACATATGTGCCAAGTTCACAAGGCTCATGGTCAAGTAAAAAATAATTACTGTTCCCAGGTCTTGAGTATAGGAAGCACCTTCAAATAGTCAAAATTATGACTGATAAGCTCAGGAATGCCAAAAGCCCGCTTTTAATAACTACTGCAACCAGTATCCTTAACATGTACATCTTGCATTTAGATCATTTAGGCATATTTTTTATTTTAAATACCAATAAACTGCAGACTCATAACATGAATTCAATAAATACATGAATATATGCTGAATGTGGAGGAAAACAGTGATTTTGGCCATTAGATTGAGAAAAGGTGTCTTAAGAAAGTTGCAACAATGAAAATACAAGCGGTTGTTGGGCCTGAAGCTGGTCTGGAATAAAGCATCAACCGAGCCAGTCAGGTGGTAGGACATGAAGCAATGATTGCCTGTAAGTCTGTAAATGTACTTCTGGATGTCTTAGGGCCAATGTGCATTTACACAATTCCCCCAGTTAACAGTATGTTTTCAGTGTTTGCTGTGTGCTACACATGATGCATCTGCAGAGCAACTAAGAACAGAAAGTGTAGTCCCAGCCTTGTACAAGGGGGATTTTGTTGCATTTGCTGATTTCCAAAAGCTATTCAGCGGTATTCCCAGCAAACTCATTGTTAACCTTTGCCCCGAGACTACTTGGTCAAATAAAATAACCTGAGAAACTACTGTGAATTTTCTACTCCTTGCAATACAGAAACAATAGAACTAAATTTTATTAAAGACCTAAGAATTTATTTTTTGGATATCTTTGAAAATAAGAGAAACTTCTATTGGTCAAAGATTTTCAATAATCACAATTTGTTTGTTGAGAACAAGATGTGAGGGGCCTCGGAGGATCCTTTCCAGCACATAACTCTTGAAAAGCATGTTAAGATGATTATGAACACCATGATGTAAATGTCAAAGTCTAGTCAGTGTATAGAGACACACCTTGCGCCGCACCTGCCTTGTATGCCTTTGTTGGCACACAGTACATCATATAAGCCAATGCCTTCAGGTATTTGACTCAGCATCACATTGCTTCCCAGACCCTCTCCACATAAGGGAGATGATGCCTACTGAGAACTGTCTTCATACTTAACACGTTTGAATGCTGAGAACAATCCTATGTAAACCTTTGCCTCTTTATTAACTATTTCTAAAGACAATTTTCCTGAATTAAATCACCAGGTTGCAAGAGTCAATCTAACTAGAAATCATTACTTCTCTAGGAGGCTCTAAGAAATGTAGTATGGAATTTACTGAGAGAATTTCATAATAACAAAGAGGAAGAGAAAAGGGGATATTCAGAAAATAGCAAATGATGCACTTAGTAGCACGGCCCTTTGTAACAGACCTCAGCGCTGCCTTTTTATTCCTGTGCATCTACTTTAGTAAGGCTTCCATGCATAAAGAAAAGAGTGTACAGCAGTTAGCTCTACCCAGACTGAAGAACCCAAGGTTTAATCTCAGCTGTGTGCTGATGGAATATAATTTGGAGATTCAGGGAGATGTATGAAATGCATCTAAATTTAGAATCTGACACAATGGTGGTTGCTAGGAGCTCAAAAAGAAATCAAGGAACAAAGGGATTGGCTTTTGAAGTGGTTGAACTCATTTGCGGAAGCAGAGAGACTGCTCCTTGTGATGTGGCCTCTTTACTGCCAGAGACTATTAGGATGAATGACTAAATGACTAAAGGGGTAGCTCAGCAAAAATGTCATAGAAGTTGGAATTCCAGGAGAGGCAGAGTGGTGACTTTCATTTCAATGAGCCAGGATTCAAGTAGAAAAGTGACTTTAACAATGCCTGCATGTTTTCTCTAATTTTCAGTCTGTTGGGTCAAAAATTGTCTCCAGGCTTTATATGATGAAAACTGTAAGGTTATTTATTTGATCTCGTGCTTTTTTTATTAAAGTGGTATGAGCAGTTTCTTTAGTCACCATCCATTTCCTCTAATTCTGCTCTTTCTACGTTGATGCTATACTCATTTCCTATAGTTTCTTTTGTTTGCATTAAGCTGCTCTTGACAAATCTTCAGATTACTCAGGTGAAAAGAGGAATTGGGCAGGAACAGCCACAACACAATGCTTGGGATAATTGGGAATTATCGTGACTGTGTGAAGACAGTCAGCACTTTCCATCACACCCCTGCTTATTCCATCAGTCACTGAATTAGACAGAGCGAGAGGCAGTTCCAAGAATGATGACAGATTTCACTCGGGACTACTTTTTGCATACAACGTTTCTTGTTTATATTTGATGCTCAAAAATTATCCAGAAGACAGAGAATTATTGTTTAACAATCCCAATGATAATGTTAGGAAGAATGCACAGCACATTTGGAATGTAACTAAGAAAAACTCGAATCATACTCCAGGTTCTCTGTCCTAGGGTTTCAGAGAATGTCTTCATTCAAAGCCAGCAGATCAAGCATCAGAGAATTCCACTGCTTATCCTTCCTTGTTTCACATTTATTTTGAAACTACATTTGTTTCCATACAGACAGAAACTTTCCTGACAAAATAGCCTCACTGCCTTTCAGCAACCCAGCTTTGCATGGATTTACCCATTCCTAGCTTCTTCTGGGAGTCTGGGAAGGCTTGGAAAGGCACTATCAACATGGTCTTTGTGCATTATATGTGCAAACCTACGTTTTCCCACTTTGGGGATGGACAAAGAGTACAGGGATATGACCCCATTTTTTAATTTGGCCTCAAATGAAGGCATCCTAGGAAACTTTCTGTGCTCTAAAGATTTTTCTATTGGTTTCAGGGTGAAAGAAACTTCACAGCTAAAAGTATGGCCTCTGGGATGATGCTGTGGTACAGCAGGTAAAGCCTCCACCTGCAGTGCTGGCATCCCATATGGGCGACGGTTTGAGTCCCAGCTGCTCCACTTCTGATCCAACTCTCTGCTATGGCCTGGGAAAGCAGTAGAAGATGGCCCAAGTCCTTGGGCCCCCGCACCCATGTGGGAGACCTGGAAGAAGCTTTTGGTTCCTGGCTTCGGATGGGCTCAGCGCCAGCTGTTGCGGCCAATTGGGGAGTGAACCAGCAGATGGAAGACCTCTCTCTCTCTGCCTCTCCTTCTCCTCTGTGTAATTCTGACTTTCAAATAAATAAATATAAATAAATAAATCTTAAAAAAAGGACAGCCTCTGGACCACACAACTAAAATAGTCATAACCTTAAGAATGAAACAAATGTATCTGCCTCATGAAAACTAGGATACAAATAATGAACATGGATACCAGGCATGGTGAGGGACCAAGGCAGACAAACTCCCAGAGTAATGTGTGTGCATGAGGATAGGGTAAAATCAGGGGAGGGCCCACGCCGTGCCTCAATAGGCTAATCCTCCGCCCTGCGGCGCCGGCACACCGGGTTCTAGTCCCGGTCGGGGCGCCTGATTCTGTCCTGGTTTCCCCTCTTCCAGGCCAGCTCTCTGCTGTGGCCCAGGAGTGCAGTGGAGGATGGCCCAAGTGATTGGGCCCTGCACCCGCATGGGAGACCAGGAGAAGCACCTGGCTTCTGGCTTCGGATGGCCGCAGCGGCCATTGGAGGGTGAACCAACGGCAAAAGGAAGACCTTTCTCTCTGTCTCTCTCTCTCTCACTGTCCACTCTGCCTGTCAAAAAAATAAATAAATAAATAAAAATCAGGGGAAAGTAGGGATGCTTCATGAGCAGTCCCTGAATCCCTAGCACATAAAGAAACAGCTAAGGCCAATCTGGCTAACTTCTTCCATGGCATCCATGACACTCACAAGTGTTTTGTCTGGGTGTTTCCCCAGCTCTTCTATCATTCATTCACCCCTTTCTGCCTTCCTCTACTTACATCGTGAACTCTGGTGCTCCCTAAGCTTCCTCACTAAGCACCTGTCTGTTCACTGAGCAAGCCCTCTCCAGGGGAATGTATCTATTTCCATAGTTATCACCACTACTGACAATTGACTTTATCTCAACTTCAAACATCTCTTCTGAATCCAATGCAGAATTATCCAAACACCTTATCCATTATCCAAATACCTCCTCTACAGATATTACCAAGTGCACAATGGCATGTAAATATGAAATACCACAATCTTTTCCACCATAATTGCTCCTCCCTTCATATCTATCATACTCAATATCCTCCTTGACCATCACTGCACGCTCTCCTTATCTTTCTCCAAATCATTATGCTTTATTTTGTTTGGATTTAGCAATTATTTATTGAAATATACTGTGCACGAGACACTGAGCTAGGGTCAGTGAATACAAAATTATTAAAGAGAGGAGTAAAATCCCATAAAGGTTAGAGTTTAGTTAGGGAGAGATACCATGAACAAGTAAACAAAAATAGTTTATCCTAGGATCTATGAAGACTATACATGTGTTGCCATGACGATGTATACTTTACACAGAGAATTCAGGGAGTGTTTCTGCAGAGCTGGTCTTCAGACCAAGAGCTAGAGGATACAACAGAACCAGCCCATTGGAAAAAAGAGTGCTTTTGGTGAAAGGACGAAGAGATTCAATCCTCCACACTGGACAGTTCATTCTTCAGTCAGCCATCTGGGGTTGAACTATACTGCATATAGGAATAGTATGAAATATGTTTGTTATGTATCATTTTTGAGTGTTGTTCATGTCCCAATCATTGCACTGAAAGTTAAGTAGTTTATCATATGTTCATTCATATTTCCATTAAAATTTCTTCTCATTTTGGGAATTAAAAAACCAAGTCACAAATTGCTCTAGTAGTTTGTACAAAGTCACCAGATACTAAGTGCTGAGCTGAAATTTCAATCCAGGCAAGCTGACTCTTTTTGCTACTGCATTGCATTGCCACCGATTATCACTTAGATGGGGACTTGGTCTTTCAGGAAGTTCAAGGGCATCACAAAGAGATTGATTTTTGTTTTGTTTTGCTTTTTGAAATTGGAAAGCCACTGATTTTTTTTAAGATTTATTCATTTATTTGAAAGTCAGAGTTACACAGAGAGAGGAGAGGCAGAGAGAGAGAGAGAAAGAGAGAGAGGTCTTCCATCTGCTGGTTCATTCCCCAGATGGCCAGAGCTGCGCTGATCCAAAGCCAGGATCCAGGAGCTTTACCGGCTATGCCACAGCACCATCCCCAAGCCACTGATACTTCTTTTTTTAAAAAAAGATTTATTTATTTATTTGAAAGTCAGAGTTACACAGAGAGAGGAGAGGCACAGAGAGAGAGAGAGAGAGGTCTTCCATCCAATGGCTCACTCCCCAAATGGCCACAATGGCTGGAGCTGCGCCAACCTGAAGCCAGGAGCCAGAAGCTTCTTCCAGGCCTCCCACATGGGTGCAGGGGCCCAAGGACGCAGGCCATCCCCTACTGCTATCCCAGGCCACAGCAGAGGGCTGGATTGGAAGTAGAGCAACCGGGTCTTGAACCGGCGCCCATATGGGATGCCAGCACTTCAGGCCAGGGCGTTAACCCACTGCGCCACAGCTCCGGCCCCTGCTGATATTTCTTAAGACAGACAATACTTCCTCCTCCAAGATTCTGTGCTATTGGTTCCATTGACTAATTCTCACGTCATACATTTTTCTTGGCTCTTCCAACTAATTGCTTCAATCTTCACTTTTAGCCCTAGTCAATGCACATTACACATTGCCATCAGATTTTAATACTTATTAAATCCAAACCCAATCAAGTCACAGCCTTGCTTAAGTTTTTCAATCACTGTTCATATGTTTAGAGGAAAAAAAAAATCCAAGATCTTCGGCATAGCACCTACGGCCCTTTGTGATCTGTTCCCTGCCTCTCTCTCATCTCCCCGAAGTCATGTTGGATTTTCATTCTGTGCCCCCACAATGCTGAATCTAATTGTGTTTTCCCACTCTCCTTATCACAGGGAAGAGACTCTGACAAATAAGAATTATAGTGATTTTGCTAAAATAGACTATTTTTCCTGCCATTTCTATTGTTCTGCGTGCTCCTCTCTCTGGCAAGTACATACCCTTTCCAGTCTTTGAGAGTGCCTCCTTATGATTACTGTTCCTTACTCCTTACTCAACTGCTTTCCTTAGCTACCTTCACCTGTGGCTTCCTTAGAAACTTCACTGCAGCGGCTCCTCCAACAGCTGGCAAGTGTGAACAAAAGCTGTCTGTTTGCAGAATCCTTTCCATACCCATGACTTAGGTTGCATTTTGGATGTTTCCTTTCCTTTATTCCCAGTATTTTGACCATTTGAGTTTAGACATTCTTCTTATTCATATAACCCATGAATCCAATTCCAGGATCATGACGTGAGCTTCAACAAAAAATAAAAATATCCTAAGAATGATACAGGATGGAAACGGGAACTACTATAATTCAGAAGCTGGGTCAGCAATGGCAATCAGGAGCTACATGACTTATTTCTTCTGACACTATACACCACTTAAATGACAACAGTTTCAAAGACATTCTGTCTGTTAAGACCCAGAAAACAGACCAAACTGATAGCTGATGGGAGTCAGTCAATCTATTTAAATATCTCTCTTAATGCAGGTAGGAAGCTTGACTCACATAATCTCTAATTTGGAAACTTGGCAAGGGCATTATCATAATAGTAGGCACAATATTAATGTTTTGAATATTTTGTAGTATATACATCTTCTCAATAAAACAATCTTCATATGTGCATGGGAATCCTTTACTGAGTCACATATGTTATTGGCGAGCCTCCATGTGAGCGATTTGATGGTGCAGTTCTGAGAGATTACAAGTCTGCCTGAGGTTCAGCAGCCATTAAGTGGCAGAACCCACCTCGAACCTAGGTTTTCCAAATCAAATAATGCAATTTATTTAATGTTAAATGATATAAGGATAGATTTTTAATACCTTCTAAAGCAATTTACTTGGGAAATAAGAGCTCCAACCAGCTGCCCTGACTTAGGAGAAATACAACGAATACTAAGTCATTAATTTTTATTTTCAAGTTTATTACAAGCACCAAGTTCAGACTTCTGAAACCCTTTGAATTTTTAATGTAAAAATCTTGCTACAAAGGCTTAAAATCTTTGAGCTTCTTTCTGTCTGAAGCAAATGTTGTTTTTGTCTTTAGAATATTCATGCAGTCCAGGCATTTTGTCATTCCCTGGCCTAGAAAACACAAATATTATTACCTTTATCCCCTTAGCATAAAATGAATGTTAGATAATTCATTTCTAGGCCAGAGTTAAGAGTTTTATGTGTATTTCTGATATTGTTTTATGCTGTGAACATGAAATATTATGGCACTCTGATATGTGATTATTTCACGTTAGAGAGAGGGGAGCGAGAGAAAGAGAGAGAGAGACTGACTTCAGAAGCAAGCACCCATAGCTATTTGTCAAGTATGCAGAAAAATGTCCCTGAAAAACAGGTCACATTTGCCTATTTGACCTAAGAGAAATTTAAGTGGAAAAATACCAAAAAGCAGCGGAATAATTATATGGCTTTAATGATCTAAGTCATATGTATTATAGAATTGTATGTTTTGCCTAAATATTTTAAATGTTTCCAACAAAATAAACATGCCCAATTTCTACCAGCTTGAGGAAGGCATATGATGAACAATAACACACAGGTGAGGAAAGATCTCTGGCTGAAAGACCACTCTGGAAACATGGCTTTAGCTGCCACCTTGAGGAGACTGGAGATGCAGACACAGACTCTCAGAATGGGGTGGAAGTGAACAAAATGCCCCTCATTCCATGGCTGAAGTCACCACACTCCAACATCACCTTGGAGAAGCAATACTAACCCATCTATTACTACCACTATTGCCAATGCCCCATTGGCTAATCACTTGTTCAGGAACATCTATTAAACAGATATCACCAAATAATTACTGTCTATAATTAAATAGGCAGATAAAGGCAGAATTCCTGGATTCAAGGTGCTGACAATTTAGTGTTAGAGCCACATACAAAATCAATACAGAGTATGTTAAGTGTTCAAGGCATAGCTGCACAAGGTTATGTGGGAGTCCAGGAAGAGAGACCCAAATCAAACCTACGGGAACATAGAAATTCTCAGAAGAAGCAATTTTCATACTGATCAGAAGGGATGAGTGGAAGTTTAGCTGGGTGCTAGAGACAAGAGAATCCATTCCCAGCAGAGACAGTAATATATTAAAAAATATGGATCTGAGACAGAACACAAGAGTTCTGGAAAATGAGATGATTCAGTACAAATATAGTACAGGGTGAATGCAAGGACATTTAGGATATATGGCTAGAAAATTTGGAGAGTATATTCCAACTATGAAATTCATACACTATTTTTAGATACCATAGAAAGCATTAAAAGCAAGAGAACGAGTGACATTATGAAATTCACATTTTTTCATTGTGTTGCAATTTGTAGAAAAAGGTTTAAAGGGAAAGAGAAACAGGTTAACACAATGGACCTAGTTTAAGACAAAAAGCTCTGAGATCTGAATAAGACTAATACTGGGGAGATCTACTTTAATTATTCAGGATGTGTAGAAGGAATAAATTTCATAATCAGTGATATAAAGTGATGCTAGGTGATATAAATTTCTATATGAACAGTGATACAGAGAACGAAGTCTACAACATACATTCTTTTCTCTATTATTATTTATTTGAAAGGCGGTGGGTAGGTTTCCAATCATTGTTTCACTTCAAGTACCCACAACAGCCAAAGCTGGGCCAAGCAGAATCCTGGAGTCTAGAACTCAATCCAGGTATCCCATGTGGGTGGCAGGGACCCAACCACTTGAGCCATTATTGTCTGCTTCTTAGGGTGTGCGTTAGTAGAATGCTGGAATCATAAGCATACCTGGCACTTGAATTCAGGCACTCAGATAAGCATGCGAGCATTCCAGGAGGTATCATAGCCACTACACCAAGTGCACACCCCCACATGTGTTTTCTAATTTAAGCATGAAATGAATGACAGTATGAATCATCAACACAGACAATGAAAAATAGAACAACTTTGAAAAAGATGGGAATTTTGGGTTTGAGTGAATTCTGCCTATAGTGACTGTGCAAATCTAAGTGGAAATATTTAGAGGTATTAAGAAATAATGATCATTAATTCAAGAATGCAGTGTGGATTAAGGATACATTTTACAGTTCAAACACCAAAGTGAGAGTTTAAATTATGCAAATGGATAATAGTATCTAAGGAAAATCCATAACATGAATAGGGATGAAATTTTCAATTAAATCTAGTTGTTGTTTTTATTGTTTGTTTGTTTGTTTGTTTTTACCAGGCAGAGTTAGACAGCAAGAGAGTTATAGACAGTGAGAGAGAGACAGAGAGAAAGGTCTTCCTTCCGTTGGTTCACTCCCCTAATGGCCGCTACGGCCAGTGCTGCACCGATCCGATGCCAGGAGCCAGGTACTTCCTCCTGGTCTCCCATGCAGGTGCAGGGACCCAAGCACTTGGGCCATCCTCCACTGCCCTCCCGGGCCAAAGCAGAGAGTTGGACTGGAAGAGGAGTAACTGGGACTAGTACCCAGTGCACCAACTGGAACTAGAACCCTTGGTGCTGGTGCTGCAGGCAGAGGATTAGCCAAGTGAGCCACGGCACCGGCCCAGTGAAATCTAGTTTTATCAATTCTTTCTTCTTTCATAAGTCAGGACTTCAAGGCCTTATCCACAAAAATTACCAACAAGCCCAAATCACATTGATTTATTTTTTCTATGTGATCTTCTATGAGTTTTTAAAAAATATTTATTTATTTATTTATTTGAAAGAGTTACAGAGAGAGAGGGAGAGACAGAGAGATCTGTATTAACTGGTTCACTCTCCAGATGGCCACAATGGCCAAGACTGGGCCAGGACAAAGCCTGGAGCCAGGAGCTTCCTCCAGGTCTCCCACATGGGTAGCTGAGACCCAAGCACCCAGGACATCTTCTGCTGCTTTGCCCAGGCCATTATAAGAGAGCTGGATGAGAAGTGGAGCAGCCAGGACACAAACTAGTACCCATATGATATGCTAGCATCGCAGGCAGTGGTCTTACCCACAATGTCACAACGCCAGACCCTTCCATGAGTTTTAAAGTCTTCCATTTCACATAATGGTCTGTGATTCATCTTGAGTTAATTGTTGTGAAGGGCATAATATAGGGCTGCAGATAGCACCAATAAAAAATGATAAATAAGCCTTGGGCATTGGGTGATCACAATGTGACACAGCAGCATCATCAGTTATGTCAAGTGTCCCATCTGGGTCAAGGATGATGATAGTTGAAGGAGGCTCTGCATGTGTGGGGAAAGAGGTTATATGGGAAATTTCTGTGTCTCCTACTCAATTATGCTAGGAAGGTAACATTACATTCAAATTAATATTTATTAAAATAAATATGCAGAGGCATGAAGCTCAAGAAGAGAAGTTTAGAGAAATACAACATTTAAGAGACAAGAAAAACAGCCCAAGAAGAAGACTGAAATGATGAAATTCAAGTAATAAGGTCAAAAGCAGATGAAAATGATCACAAAGGAATCAACCAATGTGAGAGTTTTAAAGAGACCATACTCAAATAGATCATTCCATATGGGTAGGCTATAAGCTACCATCAGAGGCTCTGAGTATACAGTGATAATGTGACCTCAGTCAGCAGTGAACATAATGAACATATAAAGTGGAAGACGGCTTTGAAAGAAAAAAAATGACCTAAATTGCTATGTAACACATCAGATTTGATTGAAGACGTTAAGCATTATGCTGCAAACATGAAAATAATCTAAAATAACTTTGAAAGCAATAAATGAAATACAAATATTAAAAAATTATGCAACTATGTTATTTAGAAATATAATTTAGGAGAAAATTTTAACAGAATTTTAAAAGATACTAAACATTTAACAGAAAGCCTATCAAGAATATAGAAAACTATAAAATGTATACAACCTAGAATTTAGTTTCAAAGAAATAGAGAAAAATTCTAGAATTTTAAGACACTGACATTATCCATCATTATGGTAAAACACAATTTAAAAAAAAAAAAAAAAAAAAAAACAAGACCCAGACTGAGGTCTGGGCCCCTGACTTTGACCTGGCCTGGCCCTGACTGTTGCAGGAATTTGGGGAGTGAACCAGCAGATAGAATAACTCTCTCTGTCTCTCTATCTTTTTCTGCATCTGTGTACCTGACTTTCAAATTTAAAAAAAGGAAATTAAAAAAAAATTAAAAGTTAGTTCTAACAAATAAAAATACTCCATAGGGCTACTGAAAAAAATTAAAGATAAAATGTGTAAACTTTATTTCTAAAGACAAATTCATAAAGTTTAAGACACTTTTTGAATTTTATTTGCTTATTTGAGAGATGGAGTTACAGACAGGGAGAGAGAGGTCATCCATCCACTGTTCAGCTCCTCAACAGCCGGAGCTGAACTGATCTGACGCCAGAATCCAGGAGCTGCTTCCGGGTCTCCCACTAGGGTGCAGGGGACCAAGGACTTGGGCTATCTTCTACTGCTTTCCCAGGCCATAGCAGGGAGCTGGATCAGAAGTGGAGCAACCAGGACTCAAACTGGTGCCCATATGGGATGCCAGCGCCAAAGGTGGAGGCTTAGGATACTACACTACAGTGTTGCCCACCTCAAGACACTTTTTAAAGTGATGATTTAGTCTATCTCTAAGGACCTGAGGGTCCTGGGAATTGAACCATATTCATGCAATCCCTTTTATATTATTAATTGAAAAGAAATGGATTCCCTTTAAAGATTCTTTACAATTAGAGAACATAGGGTGTCAGCCCCATTACGGATCCCATATGAGCACCAATTCATGTCCCAGGTAAGCCACTTCCTGTTAATAGCCTGAGAAAAGCATTGCAAGGTGACCCAAGTGTCTGGGTCCCCTGCCCCCCACATGGGAGACCTGGATTAAGCACCTGCCTTCGGCTTGGCCCAGTGCCAGTCACTGTAGCTACCTGGGGAGTGAACCAGCAGATAGAAGATTCTCTCTCTCTTTCCCTGCCTCTCTCCTTGTACCTCAGACTCCCAAAACAGTCAAATAAATCTTAATTAAAAAAAAAAAAAAAGGATCAGAAAACATAAAGAAGTCAAGAGCAGTCAAATCAGGACTGTAAGCTGGATGCTTCGTGATTTTTCCACTGAGACCTCACAAAGTTGCTCTTGGTTGATGAGAGGGATGAGCAGGGGAATTGTAGTAATGGAGAAGGAGTCTTTTTTTTTTTTTTTTTTTTTTTTTTTTTTTTTTTTTGACAGGCAGAGTTAGGCAGTGAGAGACAGAGTGACAGAGAGACAGAGAGAAAGGTCTTCCTTTTTCCATTGGTTCACCCCCCACCCCAAGTGGCTGCTAAGGCCTGCTCACTGTGCCAATCCGAAGCCAGGAGCCAGGTGCTTCCATGGAGAAGGATTCTCTTGTGAAGATTTCCTGGGAGTTCTGTCGCTGAAGCCTTGCCTAACTTCCTCACAACACTCTCCTAATAAGGAGGTGTTACCGTTCTTTGATCTTCCAGAAACTCAGCAAGCAAAATGCCTGGAGTTCCGCCCCTGCCCCCGTGTTGCCTTGACCTGTACTCTACACGGGGGCCGCTTTGCTTTGCCTTCCACGTCTCGACCGGCATTGTTCTGACCGAGCTTGGTCTTTAGAATCCAACAGGTGAAACCATGTTTCATGTCCCGTTACAGTTCTTCTAAGAAATGCTTCAGGATCTCAATCTCACTTGTTTATAGAATTTCCAGATAAAACTCAGTTCTCCCTCAGTCCTCTTCACTACGCATCTCATCTCCTCCCTTCTTCTGACCAGTCATGCATTAGTAAACAGCTGATTCCTTCTGAGCGCAGGACACCCAAACTTTGTGTAAAGCGTCATGATTCCACCATTCTTCCACCCAAGCTTCATCTTAAGTCTGATGCTTGCTCTTGCATCAGTTTTAATGCAAAATCCCTGTTGCTCTGATACAGTTTTAATGCAAAATCCCTGTTGCTCTGATAGGGGATCTTTTCAAACTGATGAATGTTCTTCTTAGTGGTTCAAGCTAGAGCTTATTCAGGTATGTTATAGCAAGATAGCATGTGTTTCTTTGGTTGCACAAAAACCGTGAAACTCATACAGTTATTTCATAATCCGGACATTCCATGAACTTTTTGAAGACCTTTCCTAGAGTTGTTTCATTGTTGTTAAGAAGTTTCAAAGTGTGCAGAAGAGTGCAGAACAAAGATTTATCAACAGAATCAACAAAGCTGATTTAATAGTCCCTTAGACACCCCTGCACTCAAAGAAAAACTGTAAATTAATTTTGGTAACCATGTTGCATTTATACAAAGTGACCATGCAACAAGGACTAGTAAAATCCTAACACATTTCAAACAATTCATATCATAAAATCTACATTAAATTTCTTAAAGTAACCAATTAAGTATGCATCAGAAAAGCTACTTTGTTGGAACAGTTATTATTAGCTCTTGAAATTTTAGGCTTTCTTCAATAGGTTTATATACCTTTTTTATCTCTATCCTTAGAGGATTATATAGAAATATTTAAAATTCTGAGAACATGCTTTGTCAAAAATAGAAAAGAATTTCAGTCAAAAATGTCTAAAATAACATAAATATAGCTGCTGTTTTATGAAAGTTTATCAATTCCTCAAGAACTTAGGCATACACCGCTGTAATAGCTGTTGAATCTTGCTTCAAATATGCATGGACCAAAGTCAAAGACACCAACTGGATCCCCAACAATGTTCAAGTGCATGGGTGCTTTGACTAGTCTCAGGTGTTGTTTCCATAAAGAGCACTGACATCACCACTTTTAGCATTCGTGAGTGCAATTAAAAGCAAACCTATAGGCCGACATAAACCACTAAATCCCTGATTCAGCGTAGACACTTGGTATAGCAGCTAAAGTGCCAGTTGGAATATTGGCATCCTATATCAGAGTGCTTTGTGTGCAATTTCCAAGTTCACTCCCTATTCTACTTTCTTAATAATACACACTTTGTGAGGCAGTGGTGATGGTTCAAGATCCTGGGTCCCTACTAAGCATGAGAACAACCCAGATTGAGTTCCAAGCTCCTGGCTTCATTGTAACCTGTACCAGCTGTTAAGAGCACTTGTGGTGCAAATCAGTGGATGAAGATCTCCCATTATCTCTCTGCCTTTCAAATAGATAATAAAAATTTAAAAAACAAAATGCCTGGTTCACCCTAAAGTAATTGAATTATGACCAGTTTCTGATGAAATGTTTTTCAAATATAACCTGATCTATTTAAAAACATTTCATCTCAAATATTGTTTGCATAATTTTGTACATTACCCTCTTATAATTCATGTCTTTTGCTTTATGAGAATTTATAAGAATTTAAAATTTGAATCTGTAACTTCATATAAATTTTTATATAAAGGGAACCAATTTCATGTATTTCATACATATATACGATTTTTAAGAACCTGATTATATTTTCCACCCCTCTTTCCCTCCCTGCCCTGTTCTATCCTTCCTCCTCCTTCTTTTCTTATTTTTCTATTAATATTTACAATGACGTACATTCAATTTACTTTATATTCACAAGTTTAACCTTCTAGTTAATAAAGAATTCAACAAGTAGTAAGTACCAAAAACACTATTCCTGAGGAGCACAGACAAGGGCAATAATAATAATCAAATCTTAAAATGTGAATTTCACTCAACTATGTGTATCTTTTTTGTACTCTCTATATTATATACCATAGACCAGGGAAAGTATATAATTGTCTTTGAGGGACTGGCTTATTTCACCAAGCATAAATGTCTTCAATTGCATTCATTTTCTTGCAAAAGACAGGATTTCATTCTTTTTTTACAGCTGAGTTGTATTCCATTATGTATATATAACAATTTCTTTATCCAGCCATCAGTTGATCAACATCTGTGTTGATTCCATATCTTAACTACTGTGATCTAAGCAGCCATAAACTTTGGGATACAGATAATCATTCAAATGCTGATTTCATTTCCTATGGGTAAATTCTCACGAGTGGAATGGCTGTGTCACATGGTAGATCTATTTTCTGATTTCTGAGGGATCTCCATACTGTCCTCTATAATGGTTATAATAGTTTATATTCCCACCAACAGTACATTCATGTAACCTTTTCCTTACAATCTCACCAGCTTTTTTATTTTTTGATTTTTAGGATGATAATCATTCTAGCTTGGGTGAGGTGAAACCTCACTGTGGTTTGTACTTGCATTTCCCTGATGGCTAGTTATCCAGAGCATCTTTCAATGTGTCTGTTAGCCATTTGACTATCATCATTTGAAAAATGTTTGTTCATACCCTTTGGCCATTTCTTAACTGGATTATCTGTTTTCTTATTGTTGAGTTTTTTGAACTCCTATATATTCTCAACATTAATCCTTTTGCAGATGTATGATTTGCAAATATTTTCTCCCATTTTGTTTGTTGCCTCTTCTCTTTGTTGGGTTTTTCCTTTGTAGTGCAGAAGCTTCTGAGCTTGATCTTTTATTGCCTATGTCAATGTCTTGCAATCTTTCCCCATGGTTTCCTATCATAATCTGATGGTTTCAGGTCTTAGGTGTAAATTTCTAATTCATTGTGAGTTTATTTTTTATGTAGGATAAAAAGTAGTGGTCTTGTTTCATACTTCTGTATATAGAGATCCAATTTTTCTCACAGCATTTTTAATATTCCTATTATGAAAAATGTCTAAACATAGTAGAGACAACAGTATATTAAACTCCATGATCCAACCAGTTAAATATGACCCATCTTGTGTCAACTACATGTCCCTGCACATATTTCTGTCAAAACTACTCTCCCCAATTTAAAGTAAACTCAACAAATTGTATTACTTTATTTCCATACTTGCATTTACAATACAAAGGCTACTTTTAATGTAATCACATTATCATCTCTAAAAGTATGTGTCTAACTTGCCTTTTCTAACTTCTGGAGATGGCTGTGCTATGTAAAACATATTTTAATATTTAGTTAAGACTGAAAACTCCCTGAGAAGAATGACCTTAGCTATATCCTACAAGTCTTGTGATGTTTTTATTGTACTTAGTTCCATGTATGAGTAACTTTCATTTTCTATAACATCCATGCTTTGACTCATGGGTTATTTAGAAGTATGTGCTTAACCACACTAACAAAGTGGGAGTATCTTGGTCATAATCATGTATTTAGTTTCTGGTTATTTCTACCATGGTCAGAGACAGATTATATGGTTTCCTTCCTTCAAAATTTGTAGAAACTTGCATTTTATGGCTATGAGCTTTGTAAAAATGTGCCTCATTGCTCAGCATCTAAATAATACGATTAAATCAATGTGAATGAATGTTCTGAAAACACTGTCATTGTTAGGTGAAGTGCTCTATTGATAACAATTATATCAATAGTGTTAATCACGTAGCTTCAGTCATTTATATCCTCACTGACTTTGTCATCTGCTTGCTTCATCAATTTTCCCAGTGGGGTAGATGCTGCGATGCCACCCAAATCCCTCTTCAGAAATGGATTTTGCATCACAGCTGCTGAGAGGACTACAGGCAGGGGATTTTAGCTGTCAGCTCCCTCCAGAGTCCTTCTGAGAGGGACCTCCATCCAATCGCTGATCCACATCCTGACAAAAAGGCCTGGTTGCCTTACCGCACCTTGGTAAAGGTTCAAAGGTGTATCTCATTTTCAAAAATCTCCAAGTAGACAAAACTTCAGTAGAAAATGCATTGGATCTCAATGTTTCCATCTGCCCTCTTTTTGCGTCTTTGTTTTTCTTCAGCTGGACTTGCCAGAAACACTGCCCACAAACCCGGTAAACGGTCATCTCTAGCGCAGCATCTGTTTCCAGAAAATCTGCCTCTGACCAGAGCCAGGTGCATCCAAAGAAGATACTGATGGTGATGGGTGTTTTCCAATTGGATCATGTCACATAGCTAATAATGAAGGCTGCTATATTTGGTTTAGAAGGTAGGTAAAGCCCAGAGACACTCTACCAGGTAGCTTTCAAGTTTTTACACTTTCACAGACATTGAAATGCAAGGGAATCCCAGTAGAAGGGAATGCTTTCCCCTAGTAACATACTACTGATCTTTGAAAAATATAGAGGGATTTTATTTTTTTTTTTTACCAAGGAGGTTGATGTTAAACTCAATGGAAACCTTAAAGAAATACATGTTTTTAGGAAGCTGATAGTAATTCATAGCTGTTAAAAGCTAAGTTGTGTGGAGTAAGTGCTTAGCCTAGCAGAAGGCACCCCATGCCACATTTCAGACCTGGGTTCACGTTCTTTCTCTTACTCCTAACTCCAACTTCTCACCAATGCAGGACCTCAGGGCAGCAGTGATGACATTTTGGGTTCTTGCCATCCACTTGGGAAACTTAGATTGAGTTACTGGCTCCTGGCTCACACCCTGGCCCAGCCTCACCCCTTGAGGGCTTCTGGGTAGTGAATCAGCATATGGAATCTCTCTCTCTCTCTCCCTCTCTCTCTCTATCTATATATATCCTTCTCCTTCTCCCTCTCACTCTCTCCTTCTCCCTCTCCTCTCCCTGTTTGTTTCCTAAAACCCTCAAATACATAAATATCTTTTTTTTAGAAAAAGCTAAGCAGTGAAACAAAACAGATATGTTTTTATACAGAGAACTCTCATCTCTCGCAGTTTGGAGGGTTCAGAATCATTGTAAAAGCAGTGAAGACTCAAGAATAAACTCACAGTAGAGGCAAGTGAGCCTTCTAATACTCTTGGATGAAGAGAAGTAAGAGACATCACTACTTAGGATCTGCCTCTACCTTCTCTCTTGGCTACTAGAAAAAGGAGGGTCAAGTTTCAACTCATCCAGGAGCACTTGAACCTGATGAAAGAAGGAAGAGTGTAAACCTCCAAGGATCTTTAATATCTACCAGCAAGTTCTGGAAGGAGCTGAAGACTACATTTTGAGGAGTCTGCATCAAGGGAGCTGCAAGACAAGATTGGATAAAGAAGAAATAATTCATTTGGGAGCAATCTCATGGGACACAACAGTTATCAGGTCAAGGACAAGGACATGAAATGGTATAAAACATGCTAGGATGGCTTACAGAAATGTAGAAAAATCAACTGCTTGCATTGGTAGTAGAAATGCCAGCATTTCCATGTAGGATGGTGCAAGAAAAAATGACTCAAGGGCTTGGAGAAATACTGTACTAGTGTAAATATACAACATGAGGCAGAAAACCCTAGCAATTCATCATGCCCCACGAATGTACTCAAAAAAGAAAAAACCTATTGTGCTAAAGAGAGAACACTAACATCTAGGCACAGGACTTCTAGGGTTTGGTCCTTACGGTGTGAAGGATTCACTTCTCATCAGGTCTCCAATGGTAACTTTGTTCTAGTCACAGGACACGACCACACTTTCTTCATGGCTTCTCAGCTCGTTACCCACCTTTGTAAGAATCGGCAGCAGCCCTAGAGAAACAGTTTCCTGTGCCACACTCATCTCTCTGAGCTTCCTTCTTCTAAAGCTGGTTTTTCAAATAGTCATTGCCTTGTTAGTTGACCTATGCGCCTATGTGCACAATTTGGCAAGTTCTTTGCAAAAATTCCAGTGAGGAATTATTTTTAAAATATTTAAAAAATTATTTTAAAATTGGGAACTTCTAAACTAATGTTGTTTTTATATTGCAAATATGGCAAAGTGTCCCATGCACCAGGAGGGTCTTTTTTCTCCTCAAATATAGATTTGTGGTTTTCTTCATAAAAGCATGCATATATATGTATAAGCTCATTTTTGTGCATTTAGTTTTTCCATTCATATTTTGAATGAAGCATACACCCCCTACATTTCCTTAGTGGCTATCACAGATAGAAAGGCATTTGAATTATGTACATTTGTAGTTGTATACTTTGTATCTTATTTTTACTAGAAATGAAAAATACCTAGCATTAATAAGTTATTAGCTAAGCTTTACTGCAGACAGTACCAAGGAAAAAGAATGCATGATCTGAAAAGCAATTTACTATAAATTATGCAAATTTAGCTTAAAGGGCAAGAAAGAAAACAAGGAAAGAAAAAAAATAATCACAGTTTGAGGTGTATGTCAGTCATTTTGAAATATTCTACATATTAAACCCCAAAAGGAGGTAAAGGAGGTTTAGAGAAGAAGAAATATTTGAAGAGAGAATTGCAACAGATTATTTTCCAAAATCACTTAAAGGCTTCTACCCAGAGCTCAAGGTAAATCAATGAAAGCCAAGCACACACACAAAAAAAAGCAAATTCACACTCACTTAGGAATAGCGCAGTCAATGTGGGAGAAATGAACAGGTAGCATTCAGGAGAACAACAGTAAGGATGATGCAGACTTTGACAAACAGAAAAATAAACATGTTTGAAGAAATATAAGAAAAAAAACTAGAATTCTATACCCAGAACAGATATCCTTCCAAAATCACAAGCTGTAGGCTGCTGCTTAAAAACTTTAGTTTATTTGTATGACAGAAAGAGAGAGAAAGATGTTTCGGAATTCACCCCTCAAACACCTACAAAAAGCTGGCAGTGGGCCAGGCTGATGTCAGAAGACTAGAATTCAGTCCCGGCTTCCTATGGGTAGCAGGGCCCCATGTACTTGAGCTGTCATTTGCTCATTCCAGAGCCACACATTAGCATGAAGCAAGAACTGAAGGACTGAGTGGGCGTCGGGAGGTAAGTACTGACACTGCCATAGGGGATGTGCTCATTCAACTGGTGGCTTAATCACTGCTACGAAGACCTTCCCCTAAACATGTTGTTTGGTTTTTTTAAATAATATTTCATAAGACAATTAAAGACATGATAAAGACAGGGAATTGTTTCTAAATGGGCACTCCGAACTGAAAGATTCAATGATTAGTACTGAAAAGGCACAAACCCTAAGTCCTTGAGTTTGCAACCAGTTCCAGTATATCCTTCAAAGTTTCACGTGCAGGAAGGTGGGTCCCCTGTGAGGCAATGGTCAAAGCTGGCAGAACATGTGTGGGGAGCAACTCGGACTAGACTAAGTTACTGGAATTAAGACTTATTCTATGCATCTGCTCTCCCATGATATGGTGCTGGGAGAGAAGAAAACAGCTTCTACACAGCTGCCTCCAGTTCAGCCAATAAGCTGTAGGACTTGCTCCTGATTGGAGGAGAGCAGCGTACTCGGCGTGTGGGCAGCCGAGTTGGGATTGGCAGAGGAGGACTATAAAGGAGGAGAGAGACGGCATGCACCAGGAACATCTAAGAGGAACATCTAAGGGGAACACCTGTGCAGTCCCCGAGAGAGCCGGCCAGCGGTGTGCCGCTCCCCCGCGGAAGTGGGGAATGTGGCAGGGGGAACCGCCCTTCCACGGAGGTGGAAGGGACAGTAGCCAACCCGGGAAGAACCAGCAGCAAACCCGGGGAGGGCCGAGCAGATGAAAGAACAGCGCAGGGTCCTGTGTCGTTCCTCCACAAAGACGGGGAGCGACATAATGGTGCCGTGACTCGGATATGAAGCCTAGGCAGGGTTTAGTGTCATTCCTCCACGAAGAGGGGGAGCGACGTAATGGTGCTGTGACTCGGATAGGAAACCTAGGACGGATAGGAAACCTAAGAGGGAAGAAACGGGAAGAAGTGGGAAAATATCAGAGAGAGAGACTAGCAAACAGCCTAGGGAAAGCCGGACAAGAAAGGTGCCAGAAGAAGCTATCAAAAGCCTAGGCATAGACTCAGATACGGACTACGGGGGGAAGCTGGGAGAAATCTCTAAGGTCGAAAGCGAAAGTGAAAGCTAGAACAAACAGACTTGGATACGGACTGTGGGGAGAAGCCAGGAGAAATGAGGGAGGAGTATTGTTGGAGGAAAGCTTGGGGAAACATACCGGGTAGAGAAAAATGTTAGGGAAATTGAAGCCGCGGGGGGCAGGCCGAGGCGGAGACAAAAGCCACTTTGGGATTCTCAAGTTAGCCCGGGAATAGGGGGCGAAAAGTTGAAACCAGAAGCAGAAACGTAAGCCAGATTGGGATCCGTCTGATTAGCCCGGGAAGCAAAGGACGGGAAGCCAAATCGTGGGGCGGAGACGTGAGCTGGGTTGAATTCGCCAGGCTAGCCCGGGGAACTTGGATTGAATGCTAGTGGCGGAGACATGAGCTACACTGTGTGACTCGTGGAGGCTGCCGCGCGCAGAGAAAGCGTGCGGGGCACAAGTAGATAGGGAACGCTGGGCTAGTGAGAGACCACGGAGTGTGCGCGCGAAGCAAAGCCGCGCAGATAAGAGAAGCGGGCTGAAGCGGCTCAGAGCCGGAAAGCTGCCGAGAAGCAGCCTTGGGGCGGGCGCCGGGAAGCCGCAGGGATAAGAGAAACAGAAGTTTAGAAGTAAAATGAGAGAAATAGGAATGTTGGCAGACAGAAGTAAAATGGGAGAAATAGGAATGCCCGGAGATAGAGAAATAGAGAAATAGAAAGGCCTCCCCACAATACTGCAATGAGAAGGCTTGGATTCGGTCTGCCTGATTAGTGAGGCGATGAGCACCTGCGGGCGGCTAGCAGCTTATGCACCGCAGGTCACCGAAGACGGGCACGTTATTAACATCAATAGTCTCCCCACAATACCGCAATGAGAGAGCTTGGATTCGGTCTGCCTGATTAGTAAGGCAGTAAGCACCAGCGGGCAGCTCGACCAGAGTGTGAGCTGCAGGTCACCGAAGACAGGCACGTTATCAACACCAATAAGTCACCCCACAACATGGCAATGAGAGAGCTTGGATTCGGTCTGCCTGATTAAGGCGGTAAGCACCAGCAGGCGGCTCGACCAGAGTATGAGCCGCAGGTCACCGAAGACAGGCATGCATCAGCGCCTAAAAACCTCCTCACAACATGGCGAAGAGAGGACCCGGATTCGGTTTGCCTGATTGATAGGACTTGTAAGAACCTGTGGCAACTCTAGCAAGCAGAGCAGAGTGTGTGCCGCGGGACACCGAAGACAGGCGCGTATCAACGCCAAAAAATAAAAAGAAAGGGGGATCTGTGGGGAGCAACTCGGACTAGACTAAGTTACTGGAATTAAGACTTATTCTATGCATCTGCTCTCCCATGATATGGCGCTGGGAGAGAAGAAAACAGCTTCTACACAGCTGCCTCCAGTTCAGCCAATAAGCTGTAGGACTTGCTCCTGATTGGAGGAGAGCAGCGTACTCGGCGTGTGGGCAGCCGAGTTGGGATTGGCAGAGGAGGACTATAAAGGAGGAGAGAGACGGCATGCACCAGGAACATCTAAGAGGAACATCTAAGGGGAACACCTGTGCAGCCCCCGAGAGAGCCGGCCAGCGGTGTGCCGCTCCCCCGCGGAAGTGGGGAATGTGGCAGGGGGAACCGCCCTTCCACGGAGGTGGAAGGGACAGTAGCCAACCCGGGAAGAACCAGCAGCAAACCCGGGGAGGGCCGAGCAGACGAAAGAACAGCGCAGGGTCCTGTGTCGTTCCTCCACGAAGACGGGGAGCGACAAACATGTAAGACACAGGCACTAGTAGGAGATAACAGAGCAACAGGGCCATCACACTAAGAAGAGTAATGTAGTTTCCATGGTGAATTCCCACAAAAGAGAGGTGTCGCATGTGAGCAAGTCTGACCCCAGAATCCTCCTTGCTGCTCTTCTCAGCATACGACCTTTCTCTGCCTCACATGCTTTCCTGCCATGATGATGTCCACCATGGAGTGATGCAGCCAGAAGGCTTCCACCAGAGGCCAGCAGGTACTGGTGCTGGGCTCTGGGACCTCCAGAAGACAGAAAGTAATCAAGCTTTCTCTTTATACATTATCCGACCTCAGGAATTTTGTTAGAGCAACAGAAAATGGACTAACAATAAACATAATTAAAGAATGATTTTTAAGTATGGAGAAATCTATGGACTTAAAGGTAAAAATAATAATCGTAGGTTGTGAGTTTAGAACAGATGTGGAAGTAAAATATAAGAACACAATAGCACAAAGACAATGGGTAAAAACCACAGGAACACACTATGGGAAGACACCTGTCTCATTTGTTTAGCAGTGAAATAGTAACGGTAGTTATAATAAGAAAACACAATATGGTAAAAAATTAACATTATTTTACAATATACCTAAATCTAATAGAATAAATAATATTGAATTATATAGTACTTGAAAGCACAATAAAGGAAAATCAAGTGAAAATAATAAATGGCACAAGTACAAAACATGTAATAGAATGGTCAATTAAAACTCAACATATGAGTCATTACTTGAACAAATAATCAAATCTCAACCAAATCTTGATCAAAACACAGTGTAAGTAATCACTGAGTTTGGGTAATGGGTTCTAATCATGTGTACAATGTGCAGTTCTGCTAAATTTCAAAGTATGAAAGGAAAATACTGAAGTTGCTGAGATGAAAGAACAATTCTACTGCAGTCCTTCCTGAAACTTGAAATACCATCATTTAGATGCAGTGTTCTTCATCTTCTTGTATGCAAAATATAAAGCTAACTTTTAAAAGTAATACTTTGAATAATACTACAATTCTGAGGCCATAAGTAAACATTGAATAAATCCAGTCATTTGCAACAAGATGGAGGAATCTGGAAAACATTATGCTGAGTGAATTAAGTCAGTCCCAAAGGGACAAATACCATATGTTCTCCCTGATCGGTGACAACTAACCAAGCACCAAAAAGGAAAACTGTTGAAGTGAATGGAACACTATGAGAAACAGTGACCTGATCAGCCTTGTCCTGTTGATGTACAATTTAATACTTTATCCCTTTTAGTAATTTTTTTTGTTCTAGCTAATACTACTGGTTGAACTCTGTAATTAACACACAATTATTCTTAGGTGTTTAAATTTTCACTGAAAAGTGATCCCTGTTAAATATAAGAGTGGGAATAAGAGAGGGAGGAGATGTACAATTTGGGACATGCTCAATTGGACTTGCCCCAAATGGTGGAGTTAGAAACATACCAGGGGATTCCAATACAATCCCATCAAGGTGGCATGTACAAATGCCATCTCACTAGTCCAAGTGATCAATTTCAGTTCACAATTTATCACACTGATAGGTCTAAGATTCAAAGGGATCACACAAACAAGACTAGTGTCTGCGAATACTAACTGATAGAATCAAAAAGGGAGAGAACGATCCAACATGGGAAGTGGGATACATAGCAGACCCATAGAATGGCAGATGTCCTAAATAGCACTCTGGCCTCAGAACCAGCCCTTAAGGCATTCGGATCCGGCTGAAGAGCCCATGAGAGTATTTTAGGCATGGAAAGCCAAGACACTCTGGGAAAAAAAAAAAAAAGAAAAGAAAAGAAAAGAAAAGAAAGGGTCATCAAAGAAGGAGGTACCTTTCTCTGAAGGGAGGAGAGAACTTCCACTTTGACTATGACCCTGTCAGAATAAGATTGAAGTCAGCGAACTCAAAAGGCTTCCATAGCCTTGGCAACTTATGACTGGAGCCTAGGGGGATTACTGACGCCATAAACAACAGTGTCAAATTGTTAAGTCAACAACAGGAGTCACTGTGTACTTACTTCTCATGTGGGATCTGTCCTTAATGTGTTGTCCAATGTGAAGTAATGCTATAACTAGTACTGAAACAGTATTTTACATTTTGTGTTTCTGTGTGGGTGGAAACTGATGAAATCTTTACTTAATACATACTAAATCTATCTTCTGTATATAAAGATAATTGAAAATGAATCTTGATGTGAATGGAAGGGGAGAGGGAGCAGGAGATGGGAGGGGTGTGATTGGGAGGGAAGTTATGGGGGGGAGCCATTGTAATCTATAAGCTGTATTTTGGAAATTTATATTTACTAAATAAAAATTTCAAAAAGAGCATGCTTGCCATACTATAAATAAAGATTACTACTCTGTGACTAATCATGTTTAAAAATTTCATGGAAATAAAAATGATCTAAAATCCTGTACATTATATTATCAAAATATGGTGAGTGAAACATGTGAATAATTTTCCTATTCAGAATGTTTAAACAAGTCAAACTAGTTAAATTCACACATGCAAATTCAAAAGCCATGCTTTCTAAAGAAAAATTGCATATTAGGAGTATGTAACTTCTGCTTTTGACTTCTCAACCACAATACTTTCCTCACTTCAGTTAATGGAAAAACATGAGGATAAGCTAACATATTTTTTTTTCTTGCGTGAAACAGAGGAACTTCGTAACCAAAGGCAAGAGATGGTGAATTTGCTCTTTGATATAAATGAGCCTCCCTGAGGTTCTCACACTGGGTGGAGAAGTGTGAGCCAGCAAAATCCTCACTTAAAACAATTCTTGCCATGAAAAAAAATCAGAAACTGGATTTGAATGAGATTCAGCCAAATGAACAGGGCAAGTTCAGAATAGTAAAAAGGTAGAGATCCCAAGAGGCGGTCTCTGAAATGAGGGAGGACGACCAGGCTGCCAGTCTTTAGAGTGTGGAAAATTAGCATTCTATCTCAGTAGTTTATCAAATGGATAAGCTTAACCCATAGTCCATTAAGATTAGGTGAACTACTGGAGCTGGGAGATATTCTTTTAATAATGAACTTTAGGATCTCCCCCTTTGCTGCTAAGCTCAGTGTCCAGAAATGATTATAAAAAAAATAAATGATGTTTGCAAACTTAGCACTATCTCCAGGCTGAGAATGGACAAGTCCAGGATGTTTGGAGGCTATCTCACTTTTATTTAATTTTGTAAATGGTGTTGAAATTAGTAAAACAACTGAAGAATGAGGTGAAGTAAACGTTACAAACTTGAAATTCCATAACTATTGGAGCTCCAGATTTGCCACAGCCCCTTTCATGAGATGTTTTCCCTAAATGTGTGTGTCTTCCATGATATGTCATTTTTTGATACTGTAATATTTTGGGAAGTGGTATAGATTAGAAATTTCAGAAGAATTTCATGACATTAGCTGTAAAAAAAAAAGAATGTATTTCTCTGAATAAATAATTTGAAGTGATATCTTTGTCAGTGTACTAAACTGACTTTGATGGAAGTTTTAAATAATACATAAAAACTTTTTATCATTGTATTTATACAATTAAAAAACCAAATGGGGGTAATTTCTGCAAAAGTGTATTTCTCTTTTTTTAAACTTTTATTTAATGAATATAAATTTCCAAAGTACAGTTTATGGATTACAATGGCTTGCCCCCCATAACGTCCCTCCCACCCGCAAACCTCCCTTTCCCACTCCCTCTTCCCTTCCATTCACATCAAGATTCATTTTCGTTTCTCTTTATATACAGAAGATCAGTTTAGCATACATTAAGTAAAGATTTCAACAGTTTGCTCCCACACAGAAACATAAAGTGAAAAATACTGTTTGAGTACTAGTTATAGCATTAAATCTCAATGTACAGCACACTAAGGACAAAGATCCTACATGAGGAGTAAGTGCACAGTGACTCCTGTTGTTGACTTAACAAATTGACACTCTTGTTTATGGCCTCAGTAATCATCCTAGGCTCTTGTCATGAGCTGCCAAGGCTATGGAAGCCCCCCGAGTTCACTATGATAATTTTTAGACAAGGCCATGGTCAAAGTGGAAGTTCTCTCCTCCCTTCAGAGAAAGGTACCTCCTTCTTTGATGACCCGTTCTTTCCACTGGGATCTCACTCACGGACATCTTTCATTTAGGTTCCCCCCCCCCCCCCAGAGTGTCTTGGCTTTCCATGCCTGAAATACTCTCATGGGCATTTCAGCCGGATCCACATGCCTTAAGGGCTGATTCTGAGGTCAGAGTGCTGTTTAGGACATCTGCCATTCTATGTCAAAAGTGTATTTCACATGTAGAGTACACACTGGTATATTCTAGAAAAGTCTGGTGAGCTAATTCAAAGGGGTTAAAGAATGGTATTTCTACTTTCATGTAACTTATCATTTGTAGTCTAAGATGGAATCTGCAACAACACAAACTGATGATGTGGCTATTTTTCAGTGGAGCTAGGAAATAAGTTCGGAAACGCTTGAACACAGTCTCCCAGGCAATTCAGAAAAATACCTTAAGTGTAATGGAAACGTGGGTTTAGATTCTCCAAATTGCATATCCCATAATCAGCATATTGAGTGTGGCATGAAATGAACACTCTTCTGAGCTATTGCTGAGGTCATTAACATGGAGAAGTTGGTGTTCAAAAATAAAGACCATTTCTTTTTTTAATTGCTGGAATACATGTATTTCAGTATTATTGCCTGGCTTCTTGTCTTACTGGTTTACTCAGTTAGTAGTTAGGCAAAATAATTTGGATATAAGGGGGCATGGCCGAAGTCTCTTGCGTTAGTAACCCTTGCATGAAAATTATTTTCTGAATATTCCAAATTAAGAAGAAAATCACTTTATAAATTGATAATTTGGAGAAAGTATATTTTAAGTTGGAGAGGCAAAGCAAAAAAGAAAAATTATTTACAACATATCAGTCCAAAACTGGTCCATGGAGAAGATGGATCAGAGAGGGAAAGAATGCTATAATGAGTGCAATTTGTGTGGCTATTACAAGAGAATAGCCCTGCTATCCTGGTCTCAGCTCTCTCATTCAGGGAATGAAGACTTCTGTACACCCAGGACTCTAACAAGGAGGATGTTTTGTTCAAAAAATCAACCTTCATTTGTAAGTGAATCTACGTATAAAACTATATAACAACAGAATGGTATAAAAGATGGGAAAATATGACCAAAAAGAAAATTAATAATACAAAGCCCTAGGTAAGATGAGAACACAAAATCCTTTATCCTTACTTGCTAGAACTGAAGAATAAATTGGCATTGCACTTCCTAGTAGTAAAAAAACAAGGAAAGAAATCTAATTTCCAAGTCCAAGGAATAACAGCTCTACAATTGGAAATGACCTCACTGTACCCTGCCACACCAAGACTGTGATAATTAGTTCCATTTTCCTCAATCCCACATTAATCCTCCTAGTGGACCTTGGAAAGAACTTGCCTTTATTCCACCTCACTGGACTTTACCTGCCCCATTTCTGACCCTATGGACTGCCGCGGAGTAGGCCTCTATGTCACTTACAGACATAACAGATATTGATTAAAAGAAGAAGAAGGAGAATAAATATAACTCAGAGACTACACTCCTGGGCTCACATAGAACCAAAGCCAAAGCAGCAAGCGAAGTGTAACACTACAATGCATGTAAACCATAAACTCTATCTCAATAAAACCTACTCCATAAAGAAAGGACAATTACACTGGATGTGCAGACATAAACAAAGGGACATAGGAGACAGGAAGAAGCAAGGCAGCATGATGCCTCCCAAACAGCACCATAGTCCTCTAGAATTAGATCCTGAATTAAAGGAAACCTATGAAATGCCAGAAATAGAATTCAAAATAATAATTTTAAGGAAACTCAATGCAGTTCAAGAGAATACAGATAGATCAAAGAAGGAGGACATGAATGAAAATCTTACTAGGGAAATAAAAATAATTAAAAAGAAACAAAATAATAATTTTGGAGATGAAACAGTCAACCAATGAAATAAAAAAATGTGATGGAAAGCTTTAACAACAGAATAGACCAAGTAGAGGAAAGAATTTCTGCACTCAAGGACAAAACTTCTGAAATAATACAATCAAATAAAATTAAAAAGAATAAAGAAAGTTTATGCGAAATGTGAGATACCACTGAATGAGCAACTAGTCATATTATGGGAGGTCCTGAAGGAAAGGGAAGGATGAAATAGCTGAAAGAGAAATCAAGGAAGAAGTCAAATTCACAACAGCCATAATATATTCAAATACTTTGGAGCAAATTTGACCAAAATGTGAAATATCTCTACAATGACAATTATGAAACCTTGATTAAAGAACTCATCAGGAACACAAAATATTTCTTTTTTAAAAGATTTATTTATTTGTTTGAAAGAGTTACACAGAGAGGAGAAAGAGAGGGAGGGAGGGAGGGAGGAAGGGAGAGAGAGAGAGAGAAAGAGAGAGGCCTTCCATCCACTGGTTCACTCCCCAATTGGCCTCACCGGCCGGAGCCATGCCAATCCAAAGCCAGGAGCCAGGAGTCTCTTCTGGGTCTCCCACAAGGGAGCAGGAGCCCAAGGACTTGGTCCATCTTCTACTGCTTTCCCAGGCCACAGCAGAGAGCTGGATCAGAAGTGGAGCAGCCGGGTCTCGAACCAGCACCCATATGAGATGCCAGCACTGCAGGCAGTGGCCTTACCTGCTACGCTACAGCACCAGCCCCAACAAAATATTTCTTCTCATGGGTTGGAGGACTCAATATCATTTAGATGTCCATACTACAGATAAAATGTCTATACTACAGATAAAATGTCTGTATCTACAGATATAATGCAATCCCTATCGAAATATCAATGATATTCTTTACGGAATTGGAAAAAGCAATCCTAAAATTCATATGGACTCACATATGATGCAGAGTAGCCAAAGCAAACCTGCTCAAGAAAAATCAAGCTGGATGCATTACAATACCTGACTTCAAAGCATATTCAAAGCTGTAGTAATTAAAAGAGTATGGTCCTGGCATAAAAGCTAACAAATGGATCAGTGTAATAAAATAGAGAGCCCAGAAATCAATCCATGTACATGCAGCCAACTGATTTTTGATATAAGTGCTCAGACCATACACTGAAGTAAAGATAATCTTTCCAACAAATGGCGCTGGGAAAACTGGATGTATATAAGCAGAAGAATGAAATGAGATCCATACCTCTCACAATATGCAAAAATCAACTCAAGATGCATCAAAGACTTAAATTTGCAACCTGAGATGATGTTTTTGTAAATGTAATGCAGTAAATGCAGTGGAAACAATTCAAGACATTGGAGTAGGTGAAAATTTCTTGGCTAAGAAGCTTAGATCATGGGCAACAAAAGCAAAACTAGACAAATGGAACTCTATCAAACTCAGAAACCTCTGTACAGCAAAAGAAATTGTGGGGAGCGACTCGGACTAGACTGAGTTACTGGAATTAAGACTTATTCTATGCATCTGCTCTCCCACAATATGGCGCTGGGAGAGAAGAAAACAGCTTCTACACAGCTGCCTCCAGTTCAGCCAATAAACTGTAGGACTTGCTCCTGATTGGAGGAGAGCAGCGTACTCGGCGTGTGGGCAGCCAAGTTAGGATTGGCGGAGGAGGATTATAAAGGAGGAGAGAGACGGCATGCACCAGGAACATCTAAGGGGAACACCTAAGGGGAACACCTGTGCAGCCCCCGAGAGAGCTGGCCGGCAGTGTGCCGCTCCCCTGCGGAAGTGGGGAATGTGGCCAGGGGGAACTGCCCTTCCACGGAGGTGGAAGGGACGGTAGCCAACCCGGGAAGAACCAGCAGCAAACCCGGAGAGGGCCGAGCAGACGAAAGAACAGCGCAGGGTCATGTGTCGTTCCTCCACGAAGAGGGGGAGCGACATAATGGTGCCGTGACTCGGATATGAAGCCTAGGCAGGGTTTAGTGTCGTTCCTCCACGAAGAGGGGGAGTGACAGAAATGATCAACAAAGTGAAGAGACAGCCCACAGAATGGGAAGTATTTGCAAGCTACCTATCCAACAAAGGATTAGTATCTAGAATCGATCAGCAACCTAGAAAACTCAGCAACAAGAAAACTATAGTCAATCCAGTTAAATAATAAGAAAAAGACCTCAACAGTCAGTTAAAGATGCAATACAAATGGCCAACAGACACATGAAACAATGCTCAGGATCACTAATCATCAGGGAAATGCAAATAAAACCCACAATGAGGTTTCACCTCATCCCCATTAGAAAGGCTACCATTCAAAAATCAAGAAATAACAAAAGCAGGTGAGGATGAGGAAAACGGTATCCTAATCCACTGCTGGTAGGAATGTAAAGCAGTACAACCATTATGGAAGAATTAGGGAGCTTCCACAGAAATCTGAAAATAGATCTACCATATGACCCAGCCATTCCACTCCTGAGAATTTTCCCAAAGAAAATAAAATCAGCATGTAAACGAGTTATCTGTACCCCCATATTTACAGCAGCTCAACTCACAATACTTCAGATATGGTATCAGCCCAGCTGGCATCACTGATGACTAGATAAAGAAATTGTGGCATATGTACATGATTGAATACTACTCAGTCATAACAAAAGATGGAAATCCTGTCTCTCACAACAAAAGAGATGTAATTGGATACCACTAACCTTGGGGAGATAAGTCAATCCCCAAAAGACAAATATTTGTTTTCCCTGATTTATGGTAATATACACAGTACAAAAAAACCAGATATATATATGGGTGAAATTGACATTTTGGAATTTGATCATTTATAGACCCTGTCTATACTCCTGAGAAACAGTGGTCTTTGTACTTAATACTTGTTGAATTCTTTATTTAGTGGAGGGTTAAACTTGTGATTATAAAGTAAATCGAAAGCATGTCATTGTAAAAATTAAAATAAAAATGAGAACAGATGGAGGTATCAGGGTAGGAGCAACGCATGGAGGGAGAGTAGGGTGGGAAATATGCTCTGTCTATATGAAATACATATAATTTGTTCCCTTTATATAAATTTTAAAGATGGAAAAAAAAGAAACTGTCAAAATACCTCAACAGATAGTTCTTCAAAGGAGAAATACAAATTGCCAATAAGTATATGAAAAATACTCCATATCATTGTCTGTCAGGGAAATTAAAATCAAAACTATAATGAGGTTTCATCTTAGCTGGCGCCGTGGCTCACTAGGCTAATCCTCCACTTGCGGTGTGGACACTCAGGGTTCTAGTCCCGGTTGGGGTGCCGGATTCTGTCCCAGTTGCCCCTCTTCCAGTCCAGCTCTCTGCTGTGGTCCGGGAAGGCAGTGGAGGATGGCCCAAGTGCTTGGGCCCTGCACCCGCATGGGAGACCAGGAGGAAGCACCTGGCTCCTGGCTTCGGATCAGTGCAGTGCACCGGCCGTAGCCACCATTTGTGGGGTGAACCAATGGAAAATACCTTTCTCTCTCTCTCTCTCTCTCATTGTCTAACTCTGCCTGTCAAAAAAAAAAAAAAAAGTATCATCTTACCCCTCTCAGGACAGCTAAAATCCTAAAATAGAGAGTAACAAATGCTGGTGAAGATGTAGAGAAAGCGAATACTTACACACTGTTGGTGGAAATAAGATTAGTCCAGCCAATATGAAAAACAGTATGAAGATTTCTTTAAAAAAAACACTAGATATAAACTTGCTATATGATCCAGTAATCCCACTTCTGGTTATATACCCAAAAGACAGGAACACTTTGTATCAAAGAGATGCCTGTTCACAATAGCCAAAATATGGAATCAACCAAAGTTTCTATTATCAGATGAATGGATAAAGGAAAGTGTGGCATATATCTATCTATCTATATATATACACATATATACACATGTATTTATAAAAGAAAGTGTATATACACATACACAATGAAATATTATTCAATTATTAAAAAAGAATAAAATTCTGCCATTTGTAGCAAAATGGAAGCAACTGAAAGACATCACATTGAGTGAAATAACCTCAGAATGGAAAGACAAATACTACCTTTTATCCCATATATGTGATAGTTAATTTTTTAAAAAAAATCAGAAAACAAAATCTAAATATCTGTGTGTATTAGAATTTCTGCAAATATAGTTTTGTTAAACTCTGTTTCGAACCTTTGCCAAACTAATGGTTAAGAACAATATACTACTATAGCTTTAATGATCTATTATTACTTTGAAATGTATTGGATATGGGTGAAATTGCCATTTTCCTGTTTGATTACTGTTCACATTCCTTGCCTATATTTCCACAAAACTAGGGTCTTTTTTGCTTTTAACTTGTTGAACTACTTATTTACTAGAGCAGTGAGCCTTTGACCAAAACGTAAATTAAAGATATATTATCTCTATAGTGAAGGAGAGAAGGGGGAGTGGGAGAGAGATGGAGTGTGGGAAGGAGAAAGGGGAAGGGAGGGAGGGACAAAGGGAATATAATTATACTCTCAGAACTGTAACTATGAACTACCTTGAACCAGTTAATAACCTAAAAAATATAAAACAGTTGTACAATTCATGAGTATATATGTAGTGACTCCTGGAATTGAAATACAGAAACAAAGTAGTTAATGAAGGTGTAGTATGACGTTCAACTGAGTAATATTTGTATTGACTCTAAAAACAAGTGAAAACAGGGCAAAACAACAAATAAAATTCTGTAAGGCAAGAAAACAATGCTACATATCTAAGCGTCTTTCACTAATGATCTAGTTTGAGCTAAAAATAAAAGCTAGCAAAATGCCTCTTACTTAGATCAGGTTGTCCTATACTTTTGTCACAGACAGTCTTTTTAGCTTCCTGATCCCAAGGCTTTATTAGAAGGTGTTCTGTGGACCACAGATCTTCTTAAAGGTGGCTTCAGGCCATGCTTGATGAATACTGTATGAGTCAGGGTTATATTCAGCTGAAAGCAGTAGGTTATCTAACATCATGGGCTTGAGCAAGGTGTGTTCCTCAGGCAGCCAGAGTGAGGGAAGCGGTAAAGGACAATTGCTCAGCAATTATACAGTTGTTTTCTCTTACTGTACTGCCGTCTTTAACGTGTGACTTTTACCCAACTGCTCACAAAGTTTTTCATGCACTTCTGATGCATCAATGCATGAAGAAAATAGAATTGCAAAAAAAGCATGATGGAACATACAGCCTTATTCTATCCATTTAATTTTTTGTTCCCCCAAATCCCACCTATCCATATCTTCCTACAATTACTCTTACATTTCCATGAAGCGAATGAAATCACATGACTACAGCTAGAAGCAAGGGAGTAAGAGAAGATGAACATCTTAAACACAGCACGTTGTTTTCAAAAGCGAAAAATGGGATTCTCTTAACAAGGAAGAAAGAAAGAATGGATATTTGTTGGCAACCAGCTGTGTCTGCCAAATATATCACTTCCTATAGTTAAGCTTTTAGAAGAAATGTACATTAGGGAGATCAAGGCTATATTTTAAGTTAGGAATATAGAGTTCAGCTATGCCATGTTGCAAGTTAAAAGCAACCATATGTTTTATGTGTAACTGAACAGGGAAAGATACGGATATCCTTTCAAGAATGTGAATAAAACTCACCTGTTTATAGGCTTAACACCTCGAAGACACTCCAGGGTCTAGAATCATCCTAAGGAAATACATGCGCATAGGACAGTACCTTGTCTCAAAAAAAAAAAAAAAAAAGTCCACTTTAACTCTTTATTAGAAAATATTTTAAGCTATTCAGTACATGATTCACTCATTGAGCAAACATGTCTGTGTCTTTTATATGTAAGACATATGCTACATGTTGTGGAGGATGAAGAAATGGAAAAGAGATGGGCTTTGCATGCAGTATTATTGTTTATTAAGAAGCATAATTCATATGCACAAACAGCTGTTAACATATTATGATCTTGATAAACAACATAAAATATCTCAGTAACTTCTATGAAAGTCTTGGCAAAATTGTACAAAGTTTGCATTATTTCTTGGTGGTAGAATTGGAAATAATGGATTTGAGGATGAGACACAAAGAGGAATGAGAGAGTTTATAGACTTTGGAGACAGAAATCTTAAATTCAAGTTGTAGGTCTTCCACCCACAGGCTACACAATCCTGCATCAAGGCAGATTGGATGGTTAGTATATGAAAATCATCTAGTTTAATAACTGAAATTAGTAAGAAGAATTAGCGTGCAGTATTGTATTGTTATATATCAAAAAAATAAAGCTTTCCAAGTGCTTTGTGGAAACAGCAGTTCTATGGACATCTATTTTCAAAGAGAGAGAGGAAAAGAGAGAGTGTCACTAAGGCACTTTTTAAACTTTGCAGCAAGAGGAAAGGGAAAATAGAAAATCAATGCTTAGAGATTAAAATAACTACACAGCAATTCTATGTGTTAACCTAAGCGCTTATTTTTATGTTGACTTCTAAGAAAAAATACAAGCATGCTTCACAAAGTAGCAGATAAGCAAAACTGCAAAATTTCATTGATAATTATGGAACAAAACAATATGTAAAATGAAAATAAAATCAACATTTGAGCATGAATCCAAAAGTGAAAAATATCAAAATTGGACCTCAGTGTTCTTTTCAAATATATTACTCTTACAGTAAAAAGGAGATAAATAGTCTTCCTAAAAGCAAAATTTAAGTTGGTAAGTAAACATAAGAAATATTCAGATTATTCAGGGTGAGGAAAGTGAGACAATGGGCCAATAAGGCCAATTCTAGGAAGGCTTGTTATGATAGTCAACTTCCATCTAAATAAGCCTGAATCAGCAGTTCTCCTTGTATCATCTGCAATATACATAAACAAGAAGACAGGTCTGCACGTGTCATACATGGAGCCCCGGAGATTCTGAGAAGGCCTCTGGTATACATGTGAGTGGGGCAGGAACACTGAGATTGTAGAACATGACAAGACACATGAAGTTCAGCAACTCAAGTGATTGCAGTTGCATCTTAGCAGAAGCAAACCTATGCCTAAACGCTCACTAACATAGCTATCCACAGCACTCAAATGAGAACAGATTTTTTTTCTTAAAGACTTATCAATCTATTTGGCAGGCATAGCAACTGAGAGAAAAGAAAAAATGGAGATATGCTATCTGCTAGTTCATTCCCCAAATGACCTCAACAGCCATGTTTGGGCCAAGCTGAAGCCAGAAGCCAGGTACTATATTCCAATCTTCTACATAGGTGGAATGGGGTCCACATACCTGAGCCATCTTCTGCCACCTTCCCAAGTGCATTGGAGGGAGTTGGATTGGTAACAGAGTAACTGGGTCTAGAATTGGCACTCACATATGGGTTGCTCTATTGTGCCACACTGCATTCCTGAGAATGGTTTCATTCAGCATTTTTACAGCTAGCCCAACACTACATGATACCAGATATTTACAACTGCCAAGACCAGGTCAGACCAATCCAGCTACCAATTCCAAAACTGGAATAAGGGAAAACACAGGAGAGCAGTAAATAGATCCAAAACACCTCTCTCCCAAACAACAAGACTCTGTACATCTGATTTCAAATACCCAACTTAGTCTTGGAAGAAAAAAGCAGGAGCTCAAAAACATTAAACATTGGCATCTGTATTCCAGAAACCCCAATAGAGTCTCACTTTATACTATCATGTTGTCCCTCTATCCCAAACACTTGTGTAAAGGCTGAAAACTCATGAAGTATTTTAGAGGTAATAGAACATCAGACAATTTTTCTTGCCTGTTTAGGTTACACTCTCTATAAAGCACTTGCAAAAAATACCTACAAAACAATTTAAATGTTAGAATTAGTTTTATAATAATATTTAGCATTATATATTTAGATTGAACTTCCATGTTAAAACATATTTTTATAATTATATTTAGCGTATATTAAAATATTGATAATTATGTGGTTCATAAAATTGGCAGAGTAACACTAAACTTCTTAAAATGTTTTTGAAATTCATGTAAAACTGTACTTTCTTCACAAACAGGAATAAATGAAATTGCTTCCCTGATGATTTGTAGGTAGATTTACCAATGCATAACACTGTCCAGTTTGGGTACTGATGATGGAGCTTTTGGGATGTTGGAAGTAACCCTACATTTTCCCTGTATCATCAGCAGACATTGTATGAGTGAGGGAAAATGAGCCATGGGAGAAACTGAACTGTTAACTATTAAACTCTAAAGGACTGCTGCCTACAAGTGTAGAAATTTATAAAGAGCAAACGGGGGAGGGCTTTGCAGCACAGTGGGTAAAGCTGCCTGTTGGAATGTCCAAATTCCATATTGGGGTGCCAGCTCTTCTCATGGCTGCTCTGAATTTCTGATCCAGCTTCCTGCTAATATATCTGACAAGGAAGTCCATGGAGGCTCAAGTACTTGGTTTCCTATGACCCATGCAGGAGACTCTAATGGAATTCCTGTCCCCTGGCTTCTTCCTGGCTCAGTCCCTGCTGTTATGGGCATTTGGAGAGTGAACCATCAGATTAAAGATCTCTCTCTCTCTCTCTCTCTCTCTCTCTCTCTCTCTCCCCCTCTCTCCCTGCCCCCTCCCCTTCCCCCTCCCTCTCTCCCTTCCCTTCTCCCTCTCCTTCTCTCTTTTCCTCTCTCATTTTCAAAAAATAAATCTTTTTTAAAAAGGAACAAATGCCTAAAAGTAACAAAGATAAGACAGTGACTAACAACATCCCATTTGTATTCGAATAATGAAAATGTTTAGTAGCAGATACTGTAACTTCATTGTGCTTGCAATATTTAAAACACAGCATTTTGCATCTTCATCCATGAAACTAGATAATGCAAAGTAGTGAATCAGCGCAATAGGTATCTGAGTACCTTTGGTTCCAGAGACAACACCTGCATTAGAAGAGAGAGAGAGAGAGAGAGAAGCATTCATTCATATCCTGTGACAGGCACATCTCTGTTGGCTTATAAGGCCTAAAATGAACAACTACTGCAAAAAAGATTTGGACTGATGAATCCAGCATTTGAGAGCACTTGACATGCCTGGGAAAGCAGCCATGTGGATGATTGAAATAGCCCACTCTGATTTCAGCTCCATCGAAGACTAGCAGAATCAGTCATAGCAGATGACTCAGAAGCGCATTTATTTCACTGTGATATTACTGTTGTACAGGTGCCGTTTATTTGTGAATAACTTTTTTCTGAGTTTTCTAATTTGATTCTTATAATACTTACACTTTGCCTTTTATGATTTTTCTTTAACTGCAAAGCTTAATCAGATACATGTTACATTTGGTTAATGTGACCATAGCACAAAAACAAGAAACAAGATCTGACCCAATGCTTGTTGAAAAGCCTTGTATGGTGGCCTTCTTTTGAGATATTCTTAGTTTGCCTTTCATTCTCTGTAAGTTTGGTTTTCCCTCCCTCATCCTCACACATGAGACTACGGTTTGCTTTTATTTAATCCCTGAAAACTTATTGTAAATGACACTGTGGTTTTTAAACACAGGTACATCTTCAGCTAACTTGGTTCTTACTGAGGTTTTCTCTTAAACATGTGACTTATTCCCAACCTTCAACTGTGGGCTCAAAAGACAACTCATGGTTATCGTCACTGGGCAACAAACTTCATGGCCAGGTGAGAAAGAGGGTCTCTGCTTGAATCTCAGCCTGGGTTCTTAATGGCTGCATGACCCTAAATAGGTATTTAACCTTTCTGATCTTCATAAAATATACACCTTTTTCACAAGAGTATACCAAGGATTTAAAAGAAGTAATGAACGTAAAGACTATAGAAGCATTAACAAGGAAGTATCAGAGGGTTAGTCATTGAAAAATATTTTTTAAATCTACACAAGAGGTTAAGTGGCAAACGGGAAGAGGCATCATCAGAGAAGTACCTAAGCTCAGGGAAATCATTTGGAAAGCAAAGGTGAAGCTTTGTGGTCTTAGAGCTGATTTTGCTGTATGAGAACAAAGCTTGACCTAGGAAGTGACCTACAGCTACAAGAGTAAGGAAGGTGGGCCTAAGTGATGGGCTTTGCCAATCATCCTCGCCAGCAGCACAGCTGCCACTCTAGACTTGAAATCTACAGAGGGACATTTACTCGGTCCTCCATTACCCTACAAATTCTGTAAAACACAGGACAATATGATATTTACAATTCAAACACAGCAAAAGCCTTCCCTGAGGTACTCATAACATATTCTACAAAACAAAAAGCTGATTGCAAGGTAAAATTTAAGCAGAGAGTATACAAATTCTCAAAGGAAATGAATGATTAGCAAAGTAAAAGGATTCCACACACATGAAATGAGATATCACCCAAGTGGAGAGCATGGAAAACAATAATGGGCGTGTGGTTTACTTTAAGTAGAGAGTAATGCACAATTATGGGTAAAATTGACCTCACGTGTTTGTGTCATTACACACCAATTATATTCATATTTAATTTTGGTATGTAATATTGACTTTCTATAATATTACATAATATTCTATAATGCTGATTTTCTATAAAATTGCATCAGAAAAGTAAAAACTGAGGCTATATTTTCAGTGAAAGTTATCTTTCATTTTTATGAAGATTTTTCTGTTGATTTTTTATTGATTTCTACTATGTATCATAATACAACTTGGTGAAAAAGACAAAGAATAAATTGAACTACATACAAATAATCTTATAAACTTTTATAAGGCAAGCTCACCATAAGCAGAGTTTATCCATAGATAACAAACTGCAAGAAAATATTTGCAAAGTACTTCTTAGAGTTAATTTCCTAAAATATTTAGAAATACTTAAAAAATCAAAGGAAAATCAATAGAAAAGTGAGCAAAAGACATAAATGATTTCCCAAAATATATAAATTTGATCCTTAAATATAAGAAAAGTATATTATTTTCACAATAAGATAATTACAAATTAAAACACTTCTGTTATAAATTTAATCAGATCAGCAAAATTTACAAGTGAAAATTTTGGGGCCGGAGCGGCGGCTTAATAGGCTAATCCTCTGCCTAGTGGCGCCAGCACACCAGGTTCTAGTTCCAGTCGGGGTGTCAGATTCTGTCTCGGTTGCCCCTCTTCTAGGCCAGCTCTCTGCTGTGGCCAGGGAGTGCAGTGGAGGATGGCCCGGGTCCTCGGGCCCTGCACCCCATGGGAGACCAGGAGAAGCACCTGGCTCCCGCCATCGGATCAGCACAGTGCACCAGCCGCAGCGCACTGGCCGCAGCAGCCATTGGAGGGTGAACCAACTGCAAAGGAAGACCTTTCTCTCTGTTTCTCTCTCTCACTGTCCACTCTGCCTGTAAAAAAAATAAAAATAAAAAAATAAATTAAAAAAAAAATTGGTGAGGCTGTAGTGAAACGGTCACTCTGTTACAGCACTGATGAGAATTTAAATTGGTATACTACCTACATAACGTAATTACTGTGTATCTAATTTCTAGGAAATCACCCTGACAATATAACAAAAAAAAGTCAGCATATACATGTAAGAGTCATTCACTGCAGTGTTATATTTTTTTATAATTTGTTGGTGGCTGAAAAAGCTGTGGTTCAACCACATAGTGGAACAGTACTATGTGTCGGCATAAACAAAATGAGATAGAAGCCTATGACTAATTACATAAGAATGTCTAGCATACACTCATTATTAACTAGAAAATTAAAATCTAAAAGTATCTTCAGAATGCTTTTTATTTTTTTTAAAAAAAGGAAATAAGAAAATATGCAAGCTATCCCTTCACTTCTGTAACAAGAAAAAATTAAAAGCTAGTGAAATTAGTTACCTATAAGAGATGGACTATGACAAAAGTGAAAATTTAAATTGGCAAACAAAAAAGCAGTCTGCACCCTAATGTTTATTGCAGCTCAATTCACAATAGCTAAGACCTGGAACCAACCTAAATGCCCATCAACGGTAGACTGGATAAAGAAATTATGGGATATGTACTCTTTAGAATACTATACTGCAGTAAGAAACAACGAAATCCAGTCATTTGCAACAAAATGGAGGAATCTGGAACACATCATGCTGAGTGAAATAAGCCAGTCCCAAAGGGACAAATACCATATATTCTCCCTGATCGGTGACAACTAACTGAACAACAAAAAGGAAACCTGTTGAAGTGAAATGGACACTATGGGAAATGGTGACTTGATCAGCATAGCCCTGACTGTTAATGAACAACTTAATACATTATCCCTCTTAGTAGTTTTTTTTATCTGTTCTACTTAATATGACTGGTTTAATTCTGTAATTAATACACAGTTATTCTTAAGTGTTGAAAATTAACTGAAATGTGATCCCTGTTAAACATAAGAGTGGGAATAAGAGAGGGAAGAGATGTATAATTTGGGACATGCTCAAGCTGACTTGCCCCAAATGGTAGAGTTAGAAACATACCAGGGGATTCCAATTCAATCCCATCAAGGTGGCATGTACCAATGCCATCTCACTAGTCCAAGTGATCAATTTCAGTTCACAATTGATCATAATGAAAGGACTAAGAGTCAAAGGGAGCACGTAAACAAGTCTAGTACCTGCTAATACTAACCGATAGAATAAATAAAGGGGAGAGTGATCCAACATGGGAAGTGAGATACTCAGCAGACTCATAGAATGGCGGATGTCCTAAATAGCATTCTGGCCTCAGAATCAGCCCTAAAGGCATTCGAATCTGCCTGAAAAGCCCATGAGAGTATTTCAGGCATGGAAAGCCAAGACACTCTTGCAAAAGATCTCTGTGAGTGAGATCCCAGTGGAAAGAACAGGTCATCAAAGAAGGAGGTACCTTTCTCTGAAGGGAGGAGAGAACCTCCGCTTTGACTATGACCTTGTCTAAACAAGATAAGAGTCGGAGAACTCAGAGGGCTTCCATAGCCTTGGAAACTCATGACTGGAGCATAGGGAGATTACTGATGCCATAGACAGGAGTGTCAATTGGTAAAGTCAACAACAGGAGTCACTGTGCACTTACTCCTCATGTAGGATCTCTGTCCTTAATGTTGTGTGCATTGAGATTTAATGCTATAATGAGTACTCAAACAATATATTTCACTTTGTGTTTCTATGGCGGTGCAAACTCTTGAAATCTTTACTTAATGCATACTAAACTGATCCTCTGTAAAAAAAAAAAAAAAAAAAAAAAAAAAAAAAGAAATTATCAATTCCCAACTTGACTCTCACTGGGATTAAACATGATAATAGGTCTGATCTTATTTCATCATCATTTAAAAAAAATCATCTATTATTTTTCACTTTATGTTTCTGTGTGGGAGCAAACTGTTGAAATCCTTACTTAACGTATACTAAGCTGATCTTCTGTATATTAAGATAATCGAAAATGAATCTTGATGTGAATGGAAGGGGAGAGGGAGTGAGAAAGGGGAGGGTTGTGGGTGGGAGGGACGGTATGGGGGGGAAGCCATTGTAATCCATAAGCCGTACTTTGGAAATTTATATTCATTAAATAAAAGTTAAAAAAAAAAGTGAAAATGAAAAAAGAACTTAGAAAGGAAGCAAGCAGCACTTCTCTTTCTCTTATTTTTTGATTCAGTTTTGACTTTTGGAACCATGTTGTTTTGCGCACTCAAGAAAAATTAATTTGCAAATATCAACAAAGTTGAGTAAAACCTCTAAAACACCAAAACAAATTAATCAAACTATTTTTTTATTTTGAATAATTCAACCTTGATTGAAAGAGAAGAAAAAGAAACTAACTTTAAAATACATATAGGATTGGAGAAAAACATTGCATTCTAGGTTTGTGTTTTTACAGTGGTATAAGTTAACAACACAAACAACTTTTCATAAGTTCCAGAATGAAACAAATTAGTAAGTACACATATATTATAAATGTCTGGACAAATTGGCTCAAAATAAAAGATAAAAATGTGTGTGAGTGTGTGTGCATGTATGAACGTATATGGTTTAAATTCCTCAGTCAGAAGATATAGGTTGGTTGAATGGATAAAAAGGCAAGACAGCAATATGCTGCATACAAGAAATTCACTTCACAAGTAAAGATACACATAGATTCAAAGTGGAGGGCTGGAAAAAGATATACCAGACAAATGGAAACCCAAAGCAAGCAGCAGTAGCTATAGTCCTTTTGGATAAAACAGACTTTAAATCAAAAACTGTAAAAGAGACAAAGAAGGACATCATAATCTGATAAAAGGATTGATTAAACAAGATATAACAATCATAATATATACCCAACACAGGATCACTCAAATATACACAGTAAATGCTATTATACCCAAAGGGAGACATAGACTTCAATATAGTAATAGTGAGAAAATTCAGCACATCACTGTCATCAATGGATGGGTCATCCAGACAGAAAATCAACAAAGAAACGACAAGATGAGCATACTACCGAGCAAATGGACTTAACAAATATTTATTGAACATTGAGCACAAAACAACAGAATACACATTTTTCTCATTAGAACATGGAACGTTATGTTGGAGAGATCACGTATAAGCCACATATCAAATCTCAGTAAATTTCAAATGACTGAAATCATACTATGTATCTTCTCAGACCACAAAGGGATACAATTAGATAGCAACAAGAAGAGCAATAGCACATTTACAAATACAACAAGATGCTGCTAAAGGCCAATGGGTAGTTGCAGAAGTAAAAAGAAAATAAAAACTTTATTTAATTAAATGGAAATGAAAATATAACACATCAAAATTTGGGGATACAACAAAAGCAGGTTCAGAAGGATGTTCATAGCAGTAATGGCTTACATTTAAAAATAGCAAGATCTCAAATAAATGATCTAATGATGCATCTCAAGGACTTAAAAATATCACAGCAAACTCAAAATTAGCAGGAGGTGAGAAATTATAAGGGTCAGCATAGAAATAAATGAAATTAAAATTACATATATATGTGTATATGTGTGTGTGCATGTGTGTGTATGTGTGTGTATATATAATCAACAAAACAAAAAACAGGGTTTTCTTGAGGAAAATTAGACAAATTGAATCAGAACAATAAAGAAAAAAGAAAAAACTCAAATAAATAAAATCACTGATGAACAAGGAGATTTTGCCACTGAAATACAAGAGATCGTAAGAAACTACTATGAACAACTATATGCTAACAAACTGGGAAAACCTTTAAAAATTTATAAATGCCTGGATGCATATAGCCTACCAAGATTAAACCAAGAATATATAGAATATCTAAACAGACCCATAACAAGCAATAAGTATGAAGCAGCAATTAAGAGATCTAAGCAAATAGAAATTAAAAATAAGAACTTCATTGCCCCTGTCAAAAATAGGGAGACAACACCACTCCCTTTTTTTTACAACACTTGCAATTGTAAACTTTCTCTGTCTGACACGTATATACAACATTTTAAAGCCTATATAAGCCTCTAGCAAGCTTTAGGTCCAGGGATGTCCTTCTCAAAAACCCACAAGCCACCTCAACAGCCATCACTTGTCTCCCAGTTTCTTCAGGCGGATAGGAGCCTAACAAGAGCAAGACCCTGACTCCAGGCTGCAAATGGATTCTATCTTCTGGGCTCTAAGTGATGTTTCTTTCTGTCTAGTTGGAGCAGATTGCCGGTGATTGGCATCAAAAAAGCTTATTCAACAATACATTTTATTTCTCTTCTATTTTGTGGAGAGGTATTCTGTGCGGGGAAGCAATATATACAAAAGCATTGCAAGAATGTGTACATACACCCAGCATTCAGAGAAATGACGAGACAGAGAGAAGAGAGGAGGAAAAGCAAGTGTGGTGCTAACATTTGGAGAACTTGAACAAAAGTTAAAGAGCAATTCCGTGTTCTATTGTTTTAGTTCTTTAGTAAGTCTAAAATTACGTCAAAAGGAAAAAGAAAGAAAAACGGAATCAAGTGGAGAAAATAGTGCAAGGCAGAGGAAAAACACTTAGCATGAAACTCCATCTCAGGTTAATTTATTTGGGAAATCCAGACCGTGGCACCTTTTACAGAGACTTGATCTGGCAGTTACCACTAATGAGATCCCACTCCTGGTCTCTATATAACAAATGTAGCCATCTTGTTACTTGAGGACAATTATTACAACTTGTCAAAATTATACAATCCTTAGCTCCCCGAACTATAACAGAAAAGTTACACCAATCTTGTGACAACTCAAGATGGAATTAACTTTCTGCAAATGACTCTGAAGTTTTCTTATTTGATTTACAAATTCGGAAATAATGCATTGTGCAATGCATGTTTTAGCAAATTCAAAGAGATTTTTTATTTGAAATGAAAAACTTCTGTCATACTTCACATAATACACAATAAAATTATATATGTAATTAAATGAATCAATGAAACAGAGCAAGTTTTAGTCTTGCAAATTATTTGAAAGGGAAATGTCACAGTAGAAATAAAAAGATGCAAATAACTACACCGTATCTATTAGGAATACTTATTTTGATATCTACAAATATGATGGCTCTAAAAGTTCATTTTCCAGGGTTATGACTGGTAATTATTCATGGGTGGACAATCTCTTAAATGATGTGTATTCTTCACCAGCTATGATAGTGTTAGGCATTTTTTTTTTTGCTAAAATAATGAATTTCATAGTTCAAACCAGATTTATTCACTTAAAGTATGGGGGACCCAACATTTTGGGTGTCAGATCTACAACTTGTGGCCAGCGCTGTGACACAACGGGTTAAGCAGCCACCTGGGATGCCAACACTCCACATGGGCTCCAATTTGAGTCCCAGCTGTTCCACTCCCAAACCAGCTCCCTGCTAATGGCCTGGGAAAGCAGCAGAAGATAACCCAGGTGTTTAGGTCCCTGACACCCACGTGGGAGACCTGATGAAGCTCCCAGCTTCCAGCCTCAGCCTGGTCCAGCCCTGGCCACTGCGTGAACCAGCACATGGAAAATTTCTCGCATTCTGTCTCTCCCCTCTTTGTGTATTTCTGACTTTCAAATACACAACAATATCTTTTTTTTTTTTTTTTACAACAAAGCACCTTGGGGATGGTGCTGTGGGGTAGCCAGAAAAGTCACCATCTGTGGTACCGGAATCACATGTGGGTGTGGGTTCAAGTCACAGCTGCCCCATTGCTTATCCAGCTCCCTCCTGGTGCACCTGGAAAGCAGTGGCACATGGCAAATTATAGGGCCCCTGATCCCACATGGGAGACTCAGAACAAGCTGCTGGCTCCTGGCTTTGGGCTTGCGCAGCTCGGCCTTTGTGGAAATATGAGGAATGAACTAGTATATGGAAATGCTCGCTCTCTCCCTCCCTCTCTCTTTCTCTCTGTCTCTCTCTTTGTCTTTCCCGCTCTCTCTCTGAAACTCTGCCTTATAAATAAGTAAAAAATCTTTTTGAAAAAGCTACACCTTGTACTATCTTGCTTCTTGAACTATTATCCTTTGACAGGTCTTCAAGTATTATAACACTAGTTCATTACTTGCACTGGCAAAAATATTCTAAAAGTATACAATGATTATAAAGTAATAGTTCTAAGAATCTGCTACATGTCATACACTGTTACACACTTATATTTTTACTTAATTTCTTATAAAAACTTGAGACTTATTATCTCCAATTTCAGAATAATCTACGGAGAATCAGAAATATTTAAGCTTTCTAAGAACACACAGATAACAAATAAGTTGCTAAAATATTAATCTAGGCCTGTTTTATTTCCTGGAAAAAAATTACCCAAAAAATACCTTGACCTGGATACATGATCTGACTCAACCAACACAGAACTTGATTTGAGGACCAACCTTTTCAAAGATATGTCGTAACTGTAGTTATTCTAGATGTATAAAAATTAATTGGCTACCTTCTATTCACTGGTGATTATTAAGTTCTGGATTCCTAGATGCGTGGTTTATGCACTTTAACTTAAGCAATCACCAAGGCCACTAGAGGGGAAATTGGTATGTTCTCAATCTTCTGGACTGGGATTGATGCTCTAAACATTGAGACACCAATTGACCACTCCATACAGACTTTAAATGCTGGCAAAAGCCCAAATCACAATTACAGTATTTTAGTTGATTTAGATAAACTACTAAAGTTTCCCGAGAAGTATAAGCTAATTAATAAGTGAGTCTTTTTCATTTGTTCTCGACTGCACAAAGTGCCTGAGTTCCACTCTAAGCAATTGTAATACAATTTATCTGAGGTGTTCCTAAGGCTTCAACATTTATAAAGCTCTTCAGGTGACTATAGGGTACAGAGTACACAGTCAAATTGAGAAGTTTCTGTACGGCAAAAGAAACAGTCAATAAAGTAAAGAGGCAAATGACAGAATGGGAAAAAAATATTTGCAAACTATGCAACAGATAAAGGATTAATAACCAGAATCTAGAAAGAAATCAAGAAACTCCACAACATCAAAACAAACAACCCACTTAAGAGATGGGCCAAGGACTTAAATAGACATTTTTCAAGAGGAAATCCAAATGGCCAACAGACACATGAAAAAATGTTCAAGATCACTAGCAATCAGGGAAATGCAAATCAAAACCACAATGAGGTTTCACCTCACCCCAGTTAGAATGTCTCACATGCAGAAATCTACCAACAATACATGCTGGAGAGGATGTGGGGAAAAAGGGACGGACACTAACCCACTGTTAGTGGGAATGCAGACTGGTAAAGCCACTATGGAAGTAAGTCTGGAGATTCCTCAGAAACCTGAATATAACCCAGCCACCCCACTCCTTGGGATTTACCCAAAGAAAATTAAATTGGCAAACAAAAAAGCTGTCTGCACCTTAATGTTTATTACAGTTCAATTGACAATAGCTAAGACCTGGAATCAACCAAAATGCCCATCAACAGTAGACTGGATAAAGAAATTATGGGACATGTACTCTTTAGAATACTATACAGCAGTCAAAAACAACAAAATCCGGTCATTTGCAACAAAATGGAGGAATCTGGAAAACATCATGCGGAGTGAATTAAGCCAGTCCGAGAGGGACAAATATCATATGTTCTCCCTGATCAGTGACAACTAACCAAGCACCAAAAAGGAAACCTGTTGAAGTGAATGGGACACTATGAGAAACAGTGACTTGATCGGCCCTTGTCCTGACTGTTGATGTACAACTTAATACTTTATCCCTTTTAGTATTTTTTTTTGTTCTACTTAATACTATTGGTTGAACTCTGTAATTAATACACAATTATTCTTAGGTGTTTAAATTTAACTGAAAAGTGATCTCTGTTAAACATAAGAGTGAGAATAAGAGAGGGAGGAGATGTACAATTTGGGACATGCTCAATCGGACTTGCCCCAAATGATAGAGTTAGAAATGTGCCAGGGGATTCCAATTCAATCCCTTCAAGGTGGCATGTACCAATGCCATCTCACTAGTCCAAATGATCAATTTCAGTTCACAATTGATCATGCTGACAGGTCTAAGAGTCAAAGGGATCACATAAATAAGAATAGTGTCTGCGAATACTAACTAATAGAATCAAAAAGGGAGAGAACGATCCAACATGGGAAGTGGGATACACAGCAGACTCATAGAATGGCAGATGTCCTCAACAGCACTCTGGCCTCAGAATCAGCCCTTAAAGCATTTGTATCTGGCTCAAGAGCCCATGGAAATATTTTAGGCATGGAAAGCTAAGACACTCTAAAAAAAAAAAAAAACACCTAAATGGAAGATCTCTGCAAGTGAGATCCCAGTAGAAAGAACAGGCCATCAAAGGAGGTACCTTTCTCTGAAGGGAGGAGAGAACTTCCACTTTGACTATGACCCTGACAGAATAAGATCAAAGTTTGCGAACTCAAAAGGCTTCCATAGCCTTGGCAACTCATGACAAGAGCCTAGAGAGATTACTCACACCATAAACAAGAGTGTCAATTTGTTAAGTCAACAACAGGAGTCACTGTGCACTTACTCCTCATGTAGGATCTCTGTCCTTAATGTGTTGTTCAATGTGCATTAATGCTATAAATAGTACTGAAACAGTATTTTACACTTTATGTTCTGTGTGGGTGCAAACTGTTGAAATCTTTACTTAATGTATGCTAAATTGATCTTCTGTATATAAAGATAATTGAAAATGAATCTTGATGTGAATGGAATGGGAGAGGGAGCGGGAGATGGGAGGGTTGCAGGTAGGAGGGAAGTTATGCAGGGGGAAAAGCCATTGTAATCCATAAACTGTACTTTGGAAATTTATATTTACTAAATAAAAGTTAAAAATATTGCAGAAACTAAACGTTCCGTGAGTTATTTTTCCCTAACTGAAACAGGGAACACAGCAGCATCCTTTGAGTTTTAAACAGATAAGGACTATAAATACTTACAAGATGTCTAACCCTTAATTAGTACTAATTATTACATAGCATTTTAGGTATTGCCACTGTTATGAAACGCAAGTAGAACACTACAAAAACTCAGCACATCTGTTTTCTATTATGGCTTAACCAATAATCAGACTCAGTCATTCAAACAAACAAACAAAAAAAAGTATTATCTTGCAGTCCTGTTGTCTGAGGCCCAGCACAGTTAACAAAGGGCCAAAATCAAGATGTTAGCCTCTGCATGCCTTTCTGCAGGCTCTAGGATCTGGTTCTTTGTTCATTTGGCCCACTGGAAGAATTCAGTTTCTTGTAATTGCAGCACAGATGCTGCCAGTTGCTCGCTGGCTGTTAGCTGAGGGCTGTTTCCAGCACTAGAAGTCACTCGCATTCTTGCATTAGGTTCTCCTCCACCTTCAAAACCAGCAATGGTGGGTTGAATCTCTCTCACAATTCAAATCAGTGTTCCTTCTTCTATTATCCCACATCTCTGACTCACCCTTTCTCTACCAGGTCCCACTTTTTTTTTTTTTTTTTATGGATTTTCTTTTTTTTATTATTTATTTTTTTAATTTTTTGACAGGCAGAGTGGACAGTGAGAGAGAGGGACAGAGAGAAAGGTCTTCCTTTGCCATTGGTTCACCCTCCAATGGCCGCCGCGGCCGGCGCGCTGCGGCCGGCACACCGCGATGATCCGATGGCAGGAGCCAGGTGCTTCTCCTGGTCTCCCATGGGGTGCAGGGCCCAAGGACTTGGGCCATCCTCCACTGCACTCTCTGGCCACAGCAGAGAGCTGGCCTGGAAGAGGGGCAACGGGGACAGAATCCGGTGCCCCGACCGGGACTAGAACCCGGTGTGCCGGCGCCGCAAGGCGGAGGATTAGCCTAGTGAGCTGCGGCGCCAGCCTACCAGGTCCCACTTTTAAGAACACAAGATTAGATAGGGGCCCCCATCTAATTCAGGATAACCCCCCTTGAGGTTCTTAATCTTGATCACATCTTCAAAATAGCTTTTGCCTCATAAGATACCAAAGTCAGATTCCAGGCATTAGGAGATAGACAATGTTAGAACCACTATTTTTCCTACTCCATCCTACATGATATGAATCATAGGGAATGAGGATCTGGACCAGGATGATTCTGAAAGGAAGGCTTTGGTGTAGCAAGAATATAGCAGACAAACTGGAAAGAGAAAAGGGTGCAGTCTAGCGTGTAGACCAAGGGAAAAAATAGACACTCCAGAAATGAATGTACACATCTGCAATCAAATTATCTTTGACAAAGTTGCTTAATTCAATCCTGGGGCAAGGACAGTCTCTTCAACAAATGCTGCAGGGAAAACTGGATCTCTGCATGCAGAAGTAAGGCATAAGACCCCTACATTACACCTTACACAAAAATCCACTCAGAATGGATCAACGACCTATGTCTATGACCTGATACCATCAAATTACTAGAGAACATTGGGGAAACTCTGCAAGAAATTAGCCTAGGAAAAGACTTCTTTGAAAAAAACCAAAAGCACAGGAAAAATACAAGCAAAAATTGACAAATAGGATTCCATCAAGCTGAGAAGCTTTTGCACCGCAAAGGAAACACTCAGCGAAGTGAATAGGCAACCGACAGAATGGGAGAACATACCTGCAAACTATGAAACTGAGAAAGGATTAATATCCAGAATCAATAAAGAGCTCAAGAAGCTGAACAACAAAACAAAAATCTAGTTAAGAAATGGACAAAGGGCTTCAACAGGCATTCTTCAAAAGAGGAAATTCAAATGGCCAAGAGACACATGAAAAATCGCTCAGGACCACTAGCCATCTGGGAAAAGCAAATCAAAACCACAATGAGGTTTCACCTCATCTCTGTTAGAATGGCTTTCATACAGAAACTAACAAAAACAAATGCTGTAGAGGATGTGGGGGGAAAGGTACCCTAATCCACTGTGGGTGGGAATGTAAACTGGTGCAGCCACTGTGGAAGACACTATGGAGATACCTCAGAAATCCATATCTATCATATAATCCAGTCACCCCATTACTGGGAATTTACCCAACGGAAATGAAATCAGCAAATAAAAGTTATCTGCACCCCACATTTATTTATACATATATATGTATATAATATGCACACATGCACACACACACATACACACTGAGTATTACTCAGCTGTAAAAAATAAAATGAAACTCTGTCTTTTGCAACAATATGAATGCAACTGTAAACCATTATACTTAGTGAAATAAACCAGTCTCCAAAAGATAAATAGACACATATCATGTTTTCCCTGATCTGGGGTACCTAATAGAGCACCTAAAATTCAATGTATTACTGTGAAAGTGGCATTTTAAGAGTTGATGGTTGTTTAAAGCCCTTGTCTCTATTGTTGAGGAACAGTGTTTTTTTCTCCACACTATTTGTTGAACTCTTTACTTATTGAAGGGTTAACCTTATGAGCATAAAGTAAACTGAAAACAGAGCTTTGTAAAAATTAAGAGTGGGAATAAGACAGGGAGGAGAAAGAAGAGTGGGAGTTTGGGTGGGAGGAAGGGTAAGGAAGGAAGTATCACTATGTTCCTAAATGTTTATATATTAAATATATAAAATTGGTATACCTTAAATAAATTTTTAAAAAATTTTTTAAAAAGTAGCATTTCTGACTTTAAACAGTTCATATCCTATTATTCTAAAATTATCAAACTAAATTCTGCAAGCAGTTACCAGCAAAATGTACTATCAGTGCAAAAAAATTAAGTACTTGCATCTTCAAGTTTAAGACTCCAGACCTTTAGTGATATAATATCTCTAATGCATGTCAAATATCAGAATCACTATAACAAGAAACAGGGAGATAGACTGTCATTGTTATAGTCATCTGTAGAGTACTGAATTATCCTCAATGTCAAGGTTATGTCTACAATTAAAGGTGCAATTAGAGAAAATATTTTAATTTGAAGAGGCCACCTTCATTAGTCCATTATTCCAATGGCTAAGAAAATGACTTCATTTTAAACCTAAAATAAAAATTACTTCGAAGTCTGCAAAAATTCTAAGACTTTCTTTTCAAATCTATTGACTAAGTCTTATTTTTACGAGATTGCATGAAAGCAGAAGCAAGCATATTGTCATACTCTCAATGACTCATTTCAACATTCTAACGGGAATTACTGCTTTTATAAAGCATCTTCTACCTTTCTATTAAAATTTGTTAAGTTCAAACACTAGGACTTAATTAAGCTATTTTTGAATTTTCTAATACAATAAGGTCTAATGGCTTAACATAATTAGGCAAATATAACATTTAGCAATCATAATGTATTTTTTCCCAAAGAAACTACTAATTTTCAATCTTTAACTTCTGGAGGAGAAAGAAACTTTCGCATTCATAACTTTTACCATGTAACATCTTTCATCACATAATTAAAATCTTTGCATTTGTTACCAGTAAATTGCCTGACAGAGCCCAACTTTGTTCCCCATGATAACGATAAATTATAAGAAAGCATTTAAAACTTGCAAAAATTTTAAATAGCTCCCATGGAGACTTGAAAGGGGGGTGAGTTGGGAATGAATAAAATGATTTCCAATCAGAGAAGACACAGCTAAAATTACAACTCCTATATTTGTAGGAAAGTCAATACACATGAAGACGTTTTCCCCCAAAGCAATAGTTCAACAGCACAACAACATGATGAAAACAAGATGATAAATGCAAGTTATGTTTATGAAGATAAAAAAAAGAAAGCAGTACTCATCCTGTTGAAGTAAGAATCAAGGTGGTCTAGGATGGCTCCAGATATCAGGCATGAGGATTTGGAAATTATGTAGATAGCAATATTCTTCTGGGATACAGAAAACTCAAGTCAAGATATGAATGTGGTAAAATAGATTAAACAATGAACTTAGCTTTTAGGAATCAAGGTACCTGACAGATAATCAAGTAGAAAGTCTACCTATAATCTTCCATGTAAATCTAAAGTTCTAGAAAATGGATTCTGGAGTTATTAGTTATTAAATGATACTTAGAGTTCTATGGTGAACTAACTTGGAAAGTATACAGCAATAAAAGATTATGGATAATTAAGTACTTCTGACTAACAACAATTTGCAGGCTAAGAAACTTTCAAAGAAAGAAACTAAAAAGTAACTCCAGCAAATTTAGAGGGGAAATTAGGAATGACTTGGTGTTTAAAAAAAAAAGAGTGAGTTTCTGGGATGGGGCTGTGGTGTAGCAGGTTAAAACCTCAGCCTGTGGCACTGGCATCCCTTATGGGTGCTGGTTCAAGTCCCAGCTGCTCCATTTCTGATCCAGCTCCCTGCTGATGTGCCTGAGATAGCAGCAGAGGATGGCCCAAGTCACTGGACCCCTGTACCCACATTGGGGAGACCCAGAGGAAGCTCCTGGCTCCTGTCTTTGGTGATCCCCATTTTTACCTTTTGGGGTTGAACCAGAAGATGGAAGACCCCTCCCTCCTCTCTCTCTGTGTTTACCTCTACCTGTAACTCTTTCAAATAAATAGATCTTTTTTTTTTTTGAAAGAGTTGCAAAACAGAAGGAATTGTTAACAGTATTAAGTACAGTCCTGTGCTTTTTATGAAGGCAAACAAAGAGAGAGACAGAGTACAATGAATTTAGAAACTAGAATTTCATGGGTAACATTGGGAGATCAGATTCAGTGGTTATTACAGATGGAGGTCAGCTTCTATAAAACCTAATGAGACAAAAATGTATAGACTAGATTTCTGTTTTGATGTGTGTGTTAAACAAACAAGAACACCTTGGCCATGAAAGAAGTAACTACCATGGATGAATGAATTGAACACCATAATTTTTCATTTGAAGAGAATTAGGATTGTTTTATCCTGAAAGCAAAGGGCCATTGAAGAAATACAAAGAATGTGCAGATAAACTACTAGAGCAAGGTTCTTAGGGAATTGAGTCAGCATGAAATGTTGAGGAGAAATGGAACTCAGTCCTCCTGAGTACAAGGAGCCCTCTGCCAACTGAAGAGGTGGTGAACGAAGTGAGCACAGGCCTAGAAGGAGACAGAAATCGAGGGCAGGGCTCAAGGGGTTGTTCTTTCATGATCTCAGATTTCTACTCAGACAATGCAGCAGGGTGGAATCTTTCAAAAGAGTACAGCAAGTCTGGAAAGCTTTGAAGGGAAAGGAAGAGTTGGTAAACAGCATGAAATTATCTCTCAGAAATTCTAAATGGCCAGGATTGGCTGAACACTATAAATTTTTGATGGAACCAACTGCAGTTTCTATCCTTGCTTAACAATCCTTTTGTAAGCATAAAAATCAAGGATCACCAGCTTGATTCAGTTTGGAGTTTTTCCTTGTAGCTGGCAGAAAATACACCCAACAAAATCCAAGATACTATTATAATTATTTTACCATATTAAAGTGCTATATTAGTCACATAGAAGAAAAGTTGGTAGACTGAAAGAAAATGGAAGGACTTAAGAAAACCAGAGATCAGCGCGGTGGCCATTGGAGGGTGAACCAACGGCAAAGGAAGACCTTTCTCTCTGTCTCTCTCTCTCACTGTCCACTCTGCCTGTCAAATAAATAAATAAATAAATAAAAAATAAAAAAAGAAAACCAGAAAATTCCATTGTCTAGAAGAATATGTTCCTTGTAGAAAGCAATAAACAGAATGATAGTCTCGGGAAAAAACACCACAATGGCAGTTTTACATGGAGGAAGAGGGATTGTACGAGACCTTGACAAGAGCTGATATTTGCCTACAGGAATTGTTCTTGAATTTGAGCTTGTTCTTGTCAACTGCTTCCCTCTTTCTCCTGACCAACAATCAGTACTCAAGAAGAAAATCTCCTTAATCAATTATTCTCCCTAGAGGTCTCAGGTTTCATCAACTTTGTTCTATCCCTTCACTTACTCAAGCTTTTCATTCACTGTACAGTGATACCATCTCTCCAAATTCCCTACGTTTCATTACATTGTTCTTAGAATATTACCTCTTCTGTGCTTTCTTCGAAAGACAAGATTTCTACAGATATTCTAACACTGTCCTTCAATTTGCATCTGTCTTTCCTCAGGTATCCTCATCTCCTATTGCTATCTCAGAGCAAGTTTATCTCCTTTATAACAATACTGACCCACTGGAAACTCACCTATTTCCCTTGTATTTATATCTTATTAGCATAAACTAACATATCCATACTTTTCCGTAATATTCACTGACCATCTCTTAAAATTCTGACAGAATTTCAGTCTACATTCATGATGCTTCTAATTCCCTAAAATGTGTGCACTTGACCTTTTCCCCTTATTCTTTTTGTTCATCAACTAAATATCAATTTGAAATACTGGAACTTTAAGATTCGATTATGATTAGGTTCTTCTGCACCTACGACTCTCACATATCCTTATTATATTCACACTGGAT